>NC_064265.1:30830219-30957719 GCF_003254725.2 Canis lupus dingo | reverse complement strand
ACCATGTCACATACGAAGGACTGCAGGCCTGGACACATTGGCTGTAGAGTGTTGGGCAAGCAGAGACAGAAGGGAGAAGGACCAACCTGAGTGAGCTGGGCCCAGGAGAGCCCAATGGCAGGTTTATGCCACAACCTGAGAGGCAGAGTAATGGTACCTAGTGGATTCAGGGATGGGGTGAGAAGTTGGGCTGGAGAAAGCTGACACATCTGAGAAGAGACATTTCTGCCTACTCCCAGTCCCATGGGTTCCAAGCTTTCCAAATGTGTGGACCCTTTTTGATATCCAAAAATCTGACGTCTTTCACATGATTGACAGTATTTTTACTTTTTCTTTATGGTAATAATTCCCAAAAAGTAAATTTAAAACAGGCTATCTATTTAGGTATGGGCTTGGGACAAAATGTTCCTGAATGCTGTTAAGTATTCTGCTCACAACCTTTAGAAAAGCAACTTCATTTCAATAGGATTAATTCCTTCTTCTCAGATTTGATGTACTGTTCTAATTCTGCCAAATACATAATTATTATGTATTTGGATTTCATTAGTTGCATTATTTAAGAAGCCTAAGAATAGTACCATTTTGCTTAAAAATACTTTTTCACTCTGGAAAATTTCAATCACAAAACTAAAGAAAATAGTAAAACAAATCCCCATGTGCCCATGACCTGCTTTAATAATGAACACATGATAGATCTTGTTTCATCTCCAACCTCTCCTCCCTCTCCTCCCCCTCTTCTCCTGCCTCTGGCCACTGAGTTATTTTAAAGCAAATTCCAGACTCATAACATTTCATCTGTGAACACTTCAGTCTCTAAGAAGGACTCCTCTAACACCTAGAAGTTAACAATTATTCCTTAATATCATCAAATATCCTATCTTATTTAAATTCCCCAATTGTCTCATGAATGGCTTTTTACCGAGATAGTTTGTTTAAATGAGGGCCCAGAGTTCACATATTGATTGCATTTGGTTCACATGTCTCTTAAATCTTTCAGTATCTAGTAGTTCTACCTCTTTTTTTTTCCCCTGGTCATTTGTTTATTGGAGAAACCAAGGCATCTGTTCTATAGTTTCCAGTTTTCTAGACCTTGTGGTTTGCACCATCTTGGTGTCATTCATATGTTTCTCTGTTCTCTGTCTTTTCTGTGAATGGTAGTTAAGTCTGAAGGTTAACTCAGATTCATGGGCAATATTCTATAAGAACATTTCATAAATGGCATAATTTCCTATTTGATTACAGCAGGAGTCACATAATGTTTGTTATCTCTGTTTCCGTGAGACAGTTCTTTATAGATTGGTGCACTGTAGAGTTTTCTACCAACATTCTAGCTAGTGGTTTTAAAAGGCAGCCATTAGTGAACATTGCCTAAATTCATTATTACATTAAGGTATGCAAAGTGATGATTTTCAAATTCTTTCCACCTCTTCTGAACTTATTAGCTAAAATTCTCTAACAAAGATCTTTCCTACAGCAACTATTTAGTTACCCTGGAATATGGTTTGTGCAGGGATTATACTTTCTTTTCACTAATTTACAAAATAATAAGCTGATGTCCTAATAACTGCCAAAGGTGACAGGTGAGATGGGTGTCTAAGATCTTATGAAAATTCACCAAGTTAGCCTGCCACAGTCTCATGTCTCATGGATGTCAGCTTAAGACTGCAACTGCTAAGGTAGCCTGGGTGGCTCAGCGGTTTAGTGCTGCCTTCAGCCCAGTGCCTGATCCTGGAGACCCGGGATCGAGTCCCACATCGGGCTCCCTGCATGGAGCCTGCTTCTCCCTCTGCCTCTCTGTCTCTGTCTCTCATGAATAAATAAATAAAATCTTAAAAAAAAAAAAAAAAAGGCTGCAACTGCTTGGTTAGAGACAAAGGACTTTATTATTCATGGCATGGCAAGGAACATGAACTTCATGTTCACTTCAGTTTCCTTGTCCCAAGTCCTATGGGGCAACATGGAGTGCCCCAAGTGGATGCTGTATATGCAGGAGGGTTGTATCACAGTAAGGAGTCACCTTTGTCCTAGAGGGAGAACTACTCATCCCCTTAAGGTTACTCGCTGCTAACATAACCCTGATAAATGGCCTGGATATAGAATGATCAGGGCCTGGCATTCTTTGCATATCCAGCAAGAACATGCAGGGATGCTCAGGGCCCATCGCCTTTGTCTGACAGTGTTTTTGTTTCTGTATTATTATGCATGGGCATAATATTTTAATATATTTGATGTATTTTATCCCATTGCAGTCATTATTCTTTTTTGATGCTTAAATTGTCCCATGTCTGGCCAGTGGCACTTGCCTCCTGTGATATTTGTCATGACCCCAGGACTCTTGGATAGCATCCTTGCTTTCTAGTTTGACAAAGTGGTGCAGCTCACCTTGTAAATTTCCTGCTTCAGACCTTCAGACATTTCCCCAAGAAGCTCTTTATTGGGAGACTGTAATTTAGAGACCATAATCTGAGTGCTAGAAGTGCTCATTGCTACTGAATGGATCATTACTTCTAGGTCTTTGCAGAGGACAGAGGTAGGAAATAGGTGTTTGTTTTAAAATATAAAAGTAAATTATGAGCCAATATTAATATTTTAGATTAAACTTTATAAAATTTGACTTAAATTTAAAATTTTATATTTGTATCTCCTTTCTCTTACACTGAAAATTTTGATTCCTATTAACACTAATGTAATTACTGATTTTTTCTCCTGTAGAATAGTTTCAAAATGATATTACTAATATTATCACCACAACATGATTACTGAACTAATCAACTTAAGATTTCTTTGCAGTTTATTTAGCATATGTCTTATTTGGAATATTTGGCCAAGTTACTGTATTTTAAAGTAACTCTAGGATGCCTGGGTGGCTCAGTGGTTGAGTGTCTGGCTTTGGTTCAGGTCGTGATACTGGGGTCCTAGGATCGAGTCCCATAGCGGGCTCCCCCTGGGAAGCCTGCTTCTCCCTCTACCTATGTCTCTGCCTCTCTCTCTCTGTCTCTCATGAATAAATAAAATCTTTAAAAATTTTTTTTAAAAGTCACTCTTAATAATTCTGTATATGGTTAAGCCACCAATTTGATGTTTATTTAGGCTATTTGTTTTATTTTGTATTCAGTTTTTATGTATATTTTATTTTGTTCTAATTTTCTTCAATTCTTTATATTTTCATTTTAAAAATTTTAATTATTTAATTAAAACATCTACATGATTTCAAAGGCAAAACTATAAAGTAAGAGAAATTTAGAGAAATTCAGCTTTCATTGTCCTTTCCTAATTCTTTTACACTCCCCCATGTGGGAAACTTTTCATTTCCTCTTCAGCTGTTGTTGCATTTGTTTTGAAATGTAGACAAATATGAATTTATTTATTTACTTCTTTATATTTCCCTAGTTCACATAAAAAGTCGTGTCTTATACACATAATTCTACATTTTGCCTTTTTCATAAACAATATATGCCCTGTGGATTTTATCAAGAATGCAGAAACTCTCCTTATTTATTTTTATAACTATATAGAACTCCATTGTGGCTGGAGTGGCTTATTAAAACAGTCTCTGATAGCTAGAAATGTGGGTTTCTAGTATTTTGCTCTTATAAGGAGTGCTTCAGTGAGTAGTCTTACAACATGTCATTTTGGTTTTGCTAGTGTGTCTTTGGAATAGATTCCTAGAAGTAAGATTGCTGAGTAAAGGGGAAACAGTTATGTAATTTTGCCAGATATTACTAAATTTCCCTCCACAGAGTTTGTGCTATTTTGCATTCCTATCTTGCATACATTTTAAAGAGTAATGTGATAGTTTTGTTTAATATTTACAGTGTGTCAGAAATTATATATATTGAGGGGCTCCTGGGTGGCTCAGTCAGTTAAGCATCTGACTCTTGGTTTTGACTCAGGTCGTGATCTCAAGGTCGTGAGACTGAGCCCTTTGTGGAGTTCCACGCTGAGTGTGGAGTCTGCTTCAGATTCTCTCTTTGCCCTTTCCCACTGTGCATGAGCTCAATATCTCTCTCAAATAAGCATATTTTTTAAAAACTTTATATATATTGAGAGCAATTTAGACTTATGATAAAATAGAGTTAAATTTTGAGGGAGTACAGTATTTCAAAACATTTTAGGGTTTCTCAAGGAAAAAAGTGTTAAACTATTAGGTGATATAAGAGACTAAAGAATGATTGGTTTATAGTCATATTGTTCCCAGTATACCTTTGACATGAGGTACACCTGTGTCCCTATTCCTGCCTGTCCACCCATTATCTGGGTGACCCTGCACAAGTCACTTAACCTGTCTGGGCCTCGTGGGGAAGACATTTGTGGAAGGTGCCAGATGAGATAATATATGAAAAGCCTTTGGCATGGAGTCTGGGGTAGGTGGATGACCACGGGGGAGAAATTATTATTATTTGACTGTTCTTGCCAGGACCACGCTCCCCTTCCCTCTCCTTGTGGATCTGCATCGAGGAGGCAGCTATGAAAGGACTGAATGGGCCAGGGGTGGGCTGAACAACTTGTCCAGTTTGCCTCAGATTTTTCTGGTTTTAACTTTGAAAGTCCCATGCTCTGGGAATTCCCTCACTCCCAGGCAATCTGGAACAGCTGGTCACCCTCTTGGGGAGAGAGACCTGGCTTAAGGGCCAGAGAGTTAGAGACAGCTCTACCCCTCTGTTCTCAGTCACATAGCCGAACAAAACAAGCTACTCACATAAGGAACCAAGAGCTGTTTTGAAGTTAAAATAGGGACCTCAGCTTGAAAGGCTGAACCACCAGGGGAAATCAGGCATGCCCAGCTCCTTTCTCTTAGTCTGTAGTTGGGGATGGTTTTTTGTAAGGCCTTTGACCTTTTGGTGTCAACTGTAACTGAAAACCCCCTTACCTGTCTCAGAATGGTTGAAGGTAATATTTTATTGATAACAATTGTGAGGTGTATAGTTAGCCTATTGGCTATTATGAAATATGGATTTTAATGTAATAAGAAATCCTATGAAGCTGTATTTAATCTTCTGTATTCATTGGAGTAAGTCATTGTTTAATATTGACGAAGCGAGTAAGAACACTGGTATTTGGCAGCCTGAGCTTCAGGACTCACGGCAGGAATTTTCATGCCAGATTTATGTCACTCAGCTCCAATTATTCCAACATTTTCATGAAAGGAAAATGTCCTTCCATAGATTGCAGGATGCCCCAAGATTGCCAAGAAGTAGGCCAGTCAGCTAGAGAGTTGAGGAATATGCTGGGATCTACTGACCCACCTCCAACCTCTCGGGCTGCGGAGCTTCCCAGGGAGCTCTCTGGTCCCTGCGAAGGGCCAAAGAACAGTCTCAGGGTGTGGCACCACAGGCGCTCTGAAGATTTAGCCCCATTGGGCTTATAACATGAGTCATACAACCAAATCCTGTTAATTGCCTCTGAAAGTGTAACTTTTGTCCAGAATAGTTTCCCAGTTTTCAAGACCCAGGATTCCTTTCTCTTAGCGGGTACTCTGTCAGTGCGAAATGTGGGCCATCTCCTGTGGCCAGTTACTCACTCTCATGCTTCCTTTGATCTGAACATCCACCATGCCATTTTTTTTAACCCTGTAGTTTCTTTTTTAATTTTTATTTTTATTTACTTATTTGAGAGAGAGCATGAACAGAGAGAGGGGCAGAGGGAGAGAGAGAAGCAGACTCCCCGCTAAGCAGGGAGCCCAACGTAGGGCTCGATCCCAGGACTTCGAGATGATGATCTGAGCTGAAGTCAGACACTTAGCCGACTGAGCCACCCAGGCACCCCTACCCTATAGTTTCAGGTGCATTGTGTTCCATCATCCCTGTGGGGATGTTCAGCCAGTTGTGGCAGCCTGGCATCTAACAGCTCCCAGTAAAGTGAATAAAGCCTCCTCACTGTGGGCAGCCCTAGTTAGGGGTGATCCCAGGGATGTGCAGGATGTCCACTCATAGCCCCAGGCACTTCCATTGTCACCCTGATGCAGCCTTCGGTAGGCACCAGACCAAAGATTGGTCAATGGGACTCCCTCTTCTGGGACCTTGATTCTCCAAAAGAGCTCTGCAAGGACTGAGTGGACAACTGGACTTGAACCCATTCAGATGCAGCTTAGCTCTCCAGGCCCCAGCCTCTACAGGCTCCCATGTGTCTTCCTGCCTGGGTGCTCTGTGCACAGGCTGGAGCCTGTGGCCTGCCTGGGGCTACAGCACGCAAGTGGTACATAATGATGAGGAAGACCTATGAGCCACCATGCTTGGGGACTTGCCTACCAAACAGACTGCCTCCTCAGAGCTGGGGATTAAAACATTTTTAAATTAATTCCTCATTTTGATTAAGTAATACATAAATCTCATAATAAAATGCAATAAAAAAAGTTTCTCTCTGACTCCTGTCCTCCATCCTGTCCTGCCAGTGTCTTAGTTTCTGTCCAGAGCTAACTTACATGTCCTTTATTATGATGACTTTTAACATCACAAATAGAGTCCACCTACTTATAAACTGCCCTGCACCCCACTTTTTTCCACTAACATGTCTTAGAGTCTCAATATTTCTGATGGGAAGAAGTAATTGGGTGTCTTTGTTGGAAGGAACACGGACCTCTTCAAAGGATTTGTTTTAAAGTGAGAGGCTGGCCTCCAGGGAACCTCCAGACAGGAGCGGGGAGCAGCTCGAGTTGCTCTGCAGATCTTTTAGGACCACTGCCTATTCTCTGAAGAGAAACTTTTGACAAAGGCCATTGAACTATCTCCTCCCAGTATGCCTTCTTGTATGTGTGGGTGTACGTGTATGCACACGTGCATATTTCTAACGCCCACTGCCTTGTGTGGGATGTGATAGGATGGGGAAAATCAGCCCTTGTCCATCTTATAGCGCTGAGCACAGGGCCTGGTACATAGTGGATACCTGAGAAACAGCTGATGGTCTCCTCCTGGTCCCTCAGCCTAACTCCTATACTTTAGCCATGATACACCATTGTTTTCCCAGCTTCCCAGCCCCTGCTTAGGAAAAATTTTGTTGTTTCTTGTGATATTTCAACTCTTCTACCTGGAGTATCTTCCTGAGTTCGTTATCATCCATTGAGGTTGTGAACATGCATTCTGGGCACCCTTCTCTGGAAAGCTTTCTCTGACCAGCTGGGCCAGCCAAAGGCCACTGAAGGCATCCCTCTGTCTCACACTGGACTGCCCCAAACCCTAACACTTACTCACACACAGCAGCCCCACCCTTACCAGAATCCCAGCGCTAACATCAACACCAGTGACACGGTATCATACATGTGGAACAGTGCCTCACTGGGGCCTGAAGGCTCTCAGTGGCACCTGGAACCAGAGAGTTCCCAACAGCCTAGGGTCCCATCTGTGGATCTGCCATCCTTCCAAGGTGAGCCATTGTCTCTTCAGCTGGGAGCCCTCAATGGGTAATTTCTTCTTCATGCTCTCTCTTGCCTATTCTTTTCTTTAAACTCCCGAGAAAGAGGAAGCTGGAGACAAATATGGGAACAGGTTGTACAAGCCACAGAAAGGACTTTAGATTTTGCTCCAGTGAACTGGGAAGGGTTCTTTGGACTCTGAAATGCTCTAGAAGAGTGACAACATCGGGCTCACATTTTAAAAGACCATTCCACAGCTGTGTAAAGAACACATTCTAGAGAGACAAAGGCAGAAGCAGGGAGACTGGTGAGGAGGCACGGCAGTAACTCAGGTAGGAGAAGATGGTGCTCGGACTGGGAGGCAGCCATGGAGTTGGTGGGAGAGGTGGTCTGGTTTGGTCTGGACAGAAAAGTGAAAGAAGAGCCAGCAGGAGATGTCAATGAATGGGGGACGTGGAGGGAGACAGGCACCAGTAGAAGCCCAGGGTTTTTGTCTTGGGCTCCTGGAAGGTGGGATCGGTAAAGCTATGGGAGGGGCAAGTGCTGAGCAGCTTGACAGGGTCAGACCCTAGGATACCCACTGGGTCACCATCTGACCCAATAAAACAAATCTTCGCCACAACAGGCTTCAATTTCTTCTAAATAATCGGTGACTGGAGACACAGGCTTGCAGAAAACCCAGTGTGTTCCCCTTCTGGGGCCCACTGTGTAGTGCAGTGATGGTGTAAGGCCTTCCAGTAGGGTACGGAGCCCGGGGGGCTGCTCTTTCTACTCCAACAGCCTGATGACACCTGCTCCAGTCTTTGCAAGAACACCATCTGTGGCAAGTAAACTCAGTTATTGTGTTTAGGTCTATATCCTCCAATTCAATACTACAAGATAGTTTCTAGACTGCAAGCTGGCTACTTTGGTTAAGTGATGACTTTTGTTGTAAACAAATAGCGCAGCCAGGCAGCCTCAACCGCAAGGCATGAGGAATTCTGACCCCATCCCACCATTGTTGTGGGAAATGTCCACTCTGTGTCTTTTGAAACAATAGAGCCCTCTGAAATGTAAACAGTGCCTTTCCCCTTGGATGTCCCTCCTGGGCCATCCTCCCCTCCCCCTGGGTCTCCGCAAGTGAGTAACTTCTGCAAGGAGACTCTCCCTCTGGGAGGTCAGGGCTGAGCCTAGAGCTCCTGTGTTCTTCCCGGGCAGGACTCGGGCTTTCAGTGAGAAGTGGGAAGACCTCTCTGGGTCTCTGCATCTGTAAGTTTGGGTAAGCAGATCATCAAGCGTCTGAGTTTCTGGACATTGTTGCTTGAGGCTCTGTTCCGGGCACCTGGCAATGCCTCCCAAGAAGGTGTCCATTGCATGGTGGAGGCACTTCCATGTTCTTCCTTTAAGAAGTCATGACAGGGGGATCCCTGGGTGGCGCAGCGGTTTAGCGCCTGCCTTTGGCCCAGGGCGCGATCCTGGAGACCCGGGATCGAATCCCACATTGGGCTCCCGGTGCATGGAGCCTGCTTCTCCCTCTGCCTATGTCTCTGCCTCTCTCTCTCCCTGTGTGACTATCATAAATAAATAAAAATTAAAAAAAAAAAGAAGTCATGACAGGGCTCTGACCTATGAGGGAGGATAAGGACCCAATAACCAAGAGGCAAGTAGGTGTCCTCCACCCCGTTCTGGCGTGCAGGCTTCTGGACACTGCAGGAAGATAATGATGGTGGTGGCTAACATTTATTGAGGGGCTTGCTCTATACATGACACTGTTCTAAGCACTCGATATAGATGATCATATCGTCTAATCCTCACAGCTACCAAACGAGGTGGGTGATGTTATTGTTGCCATTTTGCAGTTGAGGAAATCTAGGCTTGGCAAAATTAGGCAAGGTGACTGGGTCACACAGCCTGGGAGGGCTGGGGCTAGGGGGGAAGCCCGTGTAGCCCAGTTCAAGAGCCTTCATGGTGATGGCTGCTCTTAGGCAGGGTAAGAGAGTACCTTCACACAGTGGGTACGGGATCGCCAGTCACCATAGCATAGAGGCCTTGCAAACACATGTAAGCTTGCTTTGGGGGTTCAGAAATGAATGGGACAAAGTTCCTGCCATTAGGGAACTTACGGCTTTGCAGAGCAAGGACCATGTGCAAAGCCCACCACCCTGACCAGTGCCCCTGCCCAGTCATTGTTTTATAATGTTCCCTGGGTAATGGGTAAAAATACAGAACCTTGCTCTGCTGGGATGCTAGTGTTACTGGGCTGAGACACCTGCCTTTGGGGGCTTAGACACTGTAACACCCTTCCTTACAATGTTAATGGTGAACTTCAGTGGGGGTGAACCATGAGGCCAGTATCTATTGTGTTCATGGGTCTAGCACGGGGCTTGGCACATTGTAGGTAACCTGGTGAGGCTCCAGTTAACAAAGAGTGTAGATTGTTGAGAGGAGAGAGGCTGCTGCACCATCAGCACGGCAGAGCCGGCACCCGGGTCACCCGATGAGGCTCCCGAAGTCACAGGTGGATTCTGTGGATGACTCCCCAGGGCCCTATCCTGTGCCCTGGGAAGTGATAGTGCTTTGGAAATATTCTTTAGCCTTAGGAGCTGTCGGTGAGTGTGCCATGGAGGACCAGCCCCAAGGAGGCCTGAGTAAGGCTCTTCGTGGAGTGCACGGGAGGCTGGGAGGAGCCTTCAGAGATGGATGGGAAGAGTAGAGGCCCGCTGCATGCTGGGTCCAGACTGTCACTCCCTGACCAGAGGATTTGGAGAAGGGAGGTGTGCCGGGAACGTCCAGATCCTCCTTTGAAGGAGCCAATCTCCCATGAATGGGTGTCCAGGACTTCCTCAGGTGGGAGATGACCAGCCAGACCAAGAGCAGCGTAGCAGCACAAGGCAGGGGCTCCCAGGAGAGTTACCCACCTTCCTGCCCTCCAAAAGGTCAGAAAGAACTTTCAGCCCCTCAAAGACATTGGGCATAAGTGTCACTTTCATTCGGTGAATATTTAATGAGCACCTGCTTTTGTACCAAACCCCTTCTTCCATAGAGCCCACGCCCCACTGGGATGATGAGCCCTCTTTCCCATACACTGAGAATTCTCACTTAGAGAGGCCTGCGCCTCTCCCTGAAGCCAAGAGGGTGGCCGAATGGCATGGACTGGAGCTGGAAAGTCAGGCTGTCAGAAGCATCAGGAGTAGCAACTAGGCCAACTGGTCGCAGACTTTCTTAGCTACAGATTTTTTTTTTTTAAATATCTCACCTGGAACCCCACATAAAGTGTTTAAGCATAACTTTATTTGTTGCCTTCCTGTTTGCGGTGTGTGCTTACTAAACCAATCGGTGAGAACAATAAGGCAGATTTGATCAACATAACCACTTGAAATCCAGGGTTATGGAAATCAATCGGAATCATGCCAACCTAGGCATCTAGCGCCTTCCCACGTATCAGGGATTCTCCACCTCAGCACTGTTGACATGTATAATTAGATATTTCTTCATTGAAGAAATGCTCAGGGCCTGTCCTGAGCATTGTAGGATGCTTACCACTCTCCCTAGTCTCTACCTACTAGATGCAAGTAGTAACACTCCCCTCAGTAGTGAAAACCAAAAATATCTCCAGATATCGTCAAGTGTCCCCAAGTGGGGAAGGGGAGCGCAAAATCACCCCATCTGAGAACCACTGCCATCTATTTTAATTGAATATCAAGAAAATCCTGTTTCACATGGGGAAGTACTTGTATTTGGGAAGAGTGTATTTTGGGTTTTTTTTTTTAAATCAGCTCGCTGGACTCTCCTAGGACCACATTTAATTAATGTTTTATTCTAAGGTCCGTACCAAAAACAAAAAAAGTTGAAAAGCAGCAGCTCAAGTTAATGTGTTGGTAGTTTTCAATGTACTAAAATTTGTATGTAACACATTTGTGTGGGTGTGTTGTTTTTATTACAATTTTGAAGAATAGGAAAATCTTCATATTAAAAACATTCAGACCAAATGTTGGCAGGTCCCCTAAGCCCTCTGGGAGGCACGTTCAGAGATGCTGGTTTCACATTAGGAGGCAGCTGTGGAGAGGCCAGGTTGGGCAGTAGGGCAGGGTCATGGTGCCCCTCTGCTGCCCCAGAGACCCCAAGACTTCATTGGGCGATGCTTGGAGGAGGCAGGAAGGGTGTGTGGAGGCCTGGGGGCCTCTCAAGATCTAGAATTGAAGAGAAGAAAAAATAAAGATTGAGTTAGGGGTGAAGCCTCTCAGTTCTAAGAAAGGGCCCCCTAATCTTGGTGACGCAGGGCCAGGAGGTTAAACCCAGAGCAATCATAATGAAAACAATCTGTTTGCACCATTTGATGCTTCCAGAAATTTTCAGGAGCAAGTCCAAGGTGGAGAACCCAAGTGGAAGCGCTGCTGGTTGGAACTGAGCAGGCGGTAGTGAATTAAAGGCTGGGGGACAGCATCTCTCCCAGCTCCCAAGGAGGAGGGCACTGGCCACCCGGGGATGACAGGGTGGGGGCCCACAGGCTGCAGGAACAACAGCTGGCTTTAATGTTCTGGCAAAAATAGGCCTTCCCTGGAATCAGTGTTTTCTCCCTCCTCTGAAATTGGGAGCCAATTTCGGGGCTTGCTCCTGGGAAATCCGTCTCAAAGGCGATGGGACAGCTGACCACAGGCTAGAACTCACTACCCCTGTGGGGACTGAGAGGGAAACGTGGCAAAGGCTTGGCGAGGGGGCTCATGACCCTTGTTGCTGTGTCCTCAGCTTCCGCTGGGGCTCTTGGGGGCAGACTTGCTGCCCGGGGACCCGCTGGAGCCTGGGGTGCAGAGGCACAGTCAGGGTGCCCTGAGCTCCCTCCTCCCCTTTCCCTGCCCCACGGTCACTCTGGGGAACTTGGTTCTTATGCCCCAACTGGCCACTTGCAGGGTGCTCAGCCCCAGCGCCACCGCCAGAGCGCCTGTCGTCCCGCTGTGCCTCAGTTGCTGACCGTGGGGCTGCGGTCAGGGCGAGGGCCGGGCCTGGCAAGGTGAGCGCTGGGGCAGCCCCGGGGTCTGAGGAAGGTGCCCGGAGGCTCGGGACACGAGGTCCATGCGGGATGCTCAGACTGTCGGGGTGAAGAGAGCCCGCGGGAAGGGGCCTGGGCGGCTGGAAGACCAGGGGGCGCTTGGCCAAGGCCGATGGTGCGTGTTGACGGGGCGGGCTGATCCGGGGCACCGGTGGTCCGCTGCCAGACATTATGAAGCGCCAGCTGTGTACAGGAGCTGTCCTGGGGTCTAGTGACAAAGGTCCAGGGGACTTGAGAGTTGACCAAGAGATGATTCTGGTCCTTTCCCAATACCCTGGGAGGCCCCACCTGGTGGCGTGCACAGTGGCTCCCCAGAGCCTGGAGTCCCTCCCTGGGACCTCGCCACAGGGAGGCCATGGGGGGGGGGGAGAGTGACCACAAGAAGCAGTTGCGAGGGCCTTGCGGCTGCCTGGGAAGGGCTCCTGCCTCGTTCTCAGCGCCTTGCCTAGTCCTGGCTCCTAGACCCCAGCCCAGGAGGCCTGCAGGGCTCCTGTGCACCCCCACCCCGGGGGCTCTGAGCTCCCAGCACCTGCGGGTGTGCATCCCCTGGCCCCCTGAGACTGTCAGGGACCTCCAGCGAGGAACCACTGGCCCCCACGAGCCCACGGCTTGCTGTGCAGCGTGCAGAGCTCAGTCAGGGGACAAGAACCCCGGGACCTGTACTTCAAAATCACGGATGCAAAGAAAGGCCCTTCTGCACCCCAGCTCCTCATTCTGTGGGGCCCCTTCCCGCTGTGCCCTTGGAAGCCCCGCAACTCTGTGCTCTCCGCTGAGGGCTGTCCCTGGCTCGCCTCCATGTCTCTCCCCTGGGATGACTGGACCCTGAGGAGTCTCACGTCGGAGAAGCACCTCACGGCCTCCTGTGACCTCAAACCTCTCTCGGCGTTGGCGGAGCAACCGCGGCTTCCATTTACAGTGGAGGTCATGGAAGCTTGGAGAAGGTGAGTATGGTGCTTGAGAGTGGGCTGCCCCCGAAGCCGATTGCCCTTCCCAGGCCTAGGCCCGGCCCCGCAGCTTTGCTCGCAGCCCCTGCTCCTTCCAGGACAGCAGGCCGCTGCCCTCAGCACACAGGCCACGTGGGCTCTGCTCCTGTGCAACTGGAGGGACTTCCCAAACCAACTGTGAAGTTTCCTGAAAGGTGCTGCGGGGCCACCAGCCTCAAGGGTTCGGCAGAGCCCTGCCCAGGAAGCACCGAGCGCCCTCCCCGGGCCGTGTACTTGTGCTAACCCTGGCCTCAGGGGCCTTGCTCTCCTCATTCAGGAAGGATGCTGGGGAGGCGGACGGAGGCTCTGGGGAAGGCCCAGCCCTTCTGGGAACCATCCTGAGGGAAGTGGAAGCTCCTGGGTGGTCCTGCCCAGCACTGGACCGCACCCGCCCTTGGCTTCAGGCGAGCTTTGGCGCTGGAAGGACCTGGAAGGACAGGGGCTCAGCTCCTGGGCCGGGCAGGAGGCAGAGGTCAGCACACTCCAGGCTTTACCTTTCCACCCAGAAAGCTCCCTGTGGACGGAAGGCCCGGGCCCCTCCCAGGCCGTGCTGGAAGGCTGAAGGGCGTGGAGCGTGGGGACCAGGAGCCTCTGCTCTGCCAGCAGCGCTCTTGGGGCTCCTGGCCTCTGCTGAGTGGGAACTGAGCTGGGAACTGTCCTACCCGAGGGCATTTCTGGACCCCAGACCACTGCCCACTCCCAGTGTCTGGGTCCCAGGCGTTGATCCAGTGAAGGAATGGGCCTCTTTCTTTGCTGGTGGATGAGACACACCAATTAGAATCCTGCCTTTCTCTCCAGACTTCCTAAGCCCCTACCTGGTCTCCCCTCGAGGCACACAGGCCTTCTCTGTCCTCACATCTCTGCCCCACTCTCTGCCAGGAATGCTTTGTCCTCATGTCTCCCCTTACTGACTCCTGCTCATCCATCAGCCCCATCTTTCCCCTATATCCCCAGATGCCTTCACGGACCCGGTCCCTCTATCCCATGCCCAGGCCTTTCCCTCCAGAGTGCACCATGTGGTCACAGTTAGTGACCTGAAACTGAGCCCTTGACTTCCCTTCCCCAGCCGCAGGAGGACTAACGTAGTGCCTGTCACTTGTGTGCCAGACCAGACACAGTGGGAGCTGTCTAGCTGTGTTTATGGGGCAAACTGAATGTCCTAGCAGGATTGGGGTTGTCAGAAAGTACTGTTATGTGAGCCTGTACACACCTGCAGTAGGAAGAGGCGTGCATGGCCCAGAGAAGATTCTTTAGGACAGGGCAGGGCAGGAAGCATTACAGGGTTCATACTGAGAGGGCAGGCCAGGACAGGGTGCCAAGGTTGGTGCTGGGCTGGAGGATTAGGGGGGATGGCAAGTCTTATCACAGGTTTGCAGAGGAAGAAGAGACCTGTAGGGGATAGCCAAAGGCAGATCCCCTTAAGCCTTCGGGCAATGTCACCAAGGGGTCCCCCCTGACAATAGAACTTCCTCCTTGTAGGGAGGCAGCAGTGGATTCAGGGGCAATGGGCTCAGACCTACTCCTTGCCATGTCTTTCGATCCCCACTCTCCTCATCTGTAAAGTGGGAAGGGTAAGACCTAACTGATGGGGTTCTTGGAAAGTCAGCTGAGGGAAAGGTGAATCAAATGTCATTTTGCTTTTCCCATCTCTGCAGAATCACGGGCCAGAGGTGAGGGCCAGAGGAAGGGAGTCCTCCTGGCTTGTGGGAAGCAGTCCTGCTCCTGTGACTCACGGCTCTGGGAAAAAAGCAGAAGTGGATTCCTGTGACTTTGCAGAGTTGGGGAGAGTTTTTCTTGCCCTTTCCAGCCCCATTGGTCAACAAACACGTACCAAGCTTTTACCAGGGGCTGGGCACTGTGCAGGTACCTGCAAACGCAGATGGAACGACACATCTCTGCCTTAGAGGGCTCCTTCTCTAGGGCTCAGGGAGGCCTGACCCAGGCCTGAATGAGGGACAGATTTGGGAACCAGGGTTCATTTTCTAGAGAGCCCAGTGGCCTGTTAGTGTGAGGGAGCCAGGGCCTGGCTGTCACCCACACTCACTCCTTAGGAATCTGTCCACAGTTCCTGGCTTTCAGTGCTCTGTGTGTCTCGGCCCAAATGTTCTGGAATGCCAGCTTCACATGGCCAACTACCACCAATCCTTTCCCACATGGGGGCTATTTGACAGCTCGAAAACTTGTCCAAACCTGAGCTCTGGAAGCCCTTTCCAACTTTGTTCCACCCTGATCTCGAATGATGGCAACTCTGGCCTTCTAGCCCTCAGGCTAAAATCTTGATCACCCTCCCTTTTTCCCACAATCTTTTTCCTACCCCCAATCTGTCAACAGTCCTGTGACCTCTACCTAAAGTAGAGCAAAACCTAATCCATAGCTGTAGAAAGCTGACTATGGTTGCCTGGAGTTGGGGGTGAGGGAGATGACAAAGGGACACAAGGACACTTCTGGAGGTGATGGTTTAATGGGTATGTACGTATTTTAAAATGCACCAAATCATACATTTTGTATGCGTATGATTAATATGTATGCCAAGTATACTTTAATAAAGATGTTTGTTGTTTATTTAAAAAAAAACAACAGATGTTTCCAGTGACTTCTGCAAGTCCTTCTATAAGACCCTTCCCTCTTATAGACTCAGTTTCCCCACCTGTGAAAGGAGGGTCTCTAAGGGACCTTCCATCTGGACCGTCCATCTGGACCTCCTACCACTGTAATCACCTCCCTCATCTCCCTTAGAGGCATCACACATCTTGAGGAGACAGAGTAAGGCTGTGTGGCCTGGGTTTGCCCCAGGACTCTGATCGCAGCTCAGATCGCCAGTGCTCCGTGTAGAGTTGGCTCAGACCAAAATAAGAGCTTAGTTGGGGAGAAGTGGATGCCAGGAAATAGGGCCAAGTCATGTAGGAAAATAAGGAAATGAGTAAATCCATGACTCTATCACTGCTCGGGTTCTTTTCAGGCCCAGAAAACTTCCAGAAAGCTGGACAGAAGTACAGACATTTTGCCAACATCTGCATTTGATGGATGCAGAAACTAAGACCCCGAGAAAAATCTTTTTTCAAGTATACTGAGCTGGAAACTGGCAGAGCTGTTACAGAAATGCAGGTTGCTGTTAACTGGACTTACTGTGGTGATCATTTTGCAGTATATACAAAAATGAAATCATTAGGTTGCACACCTAATACTAATATAATAGTTTATGTCAACTATATCTCAAAAAAAGAAATACAGGTTGTTGGACTCCTAATCCAGTGCTCATTCCAGCCCCTCCCCTGGGGGTCAGAAGACATGAAGTTCATCCACAGGTCCCTGAGCCTCTCTAGGCTGGCTCCCCCTGTGGCCTCGGCCTCTGCCCCTCCACATCACACCCCGGGGCCTCACGGAGGGCTGCACCCATTTGTGAGCACCTCCCCCAACAGGGGGAGAGATCGCACAGTGCCACGTGCCCCGAAGTGCTTCCGTTCAGAGAATTATCTGTACCTGCCTCCTTTGGGGGCAGGAGGGCAGGGGCTGAGAGCCCTAATCTGAGGCAGGTCTCAGGTGTGGAGTCCGGAGGGCCTGGAGAGAACCATCTGGAACTGAGCACCTGTTACCCGCTCAGCACCTCGCATCCATCATCAGAGGTGGTTCCCAAACCGCCCTGTGAGGCTGGTACTGTTAACTCCATTTTGCCCTGTTTTCTAAATGAGAAAACTGATGTTTGGACAGCCAAAGCAGCTTCCTCTGGCCTCCGAGCTGCGTCCTGGGAACACCAGGGCTGGACCGAAGTAAGCCCCATTCCCCAGACTTTCCAGAAAGGAGGAAGAGGAGGAGAAACAGCAGCAGCGGCAGCAGAGTCTGGCACTTCCTGCGCCAGGCCCACCTTGTCCAAGCCACTGGACCTTTTCAAAAGCCTCTTAACTGGTCTCTGCGTCCTCTTTGTTCCTTGCAGTCAGCTCTCAGCACAGTAGCTAGAGTGATACGATAGGAAGGCCACACCCTGCCCCCCTCTGCTCGGAGCCCTCTGGTGGTCCCATTTCTGAGAGGAAAGCCCAAGCCTTGGCCGTGGGCTGTGAACCCAACACCAGCCGGCCACGCTATTCTCAACTGGTTTCATCCCCTGCACTCCCCTCCCCTTCTCAGTCACTCAGCCTCCTTGCCTTCCCGCAGTGCATCAGACACACTCCTGCCCCAGGGCCTTTGCACTTGTTCTCTGCCTGGAATGCTCTTCTCCAAACATCCACATTGCTTAATTCTTTCATTCCTTTGAGTCTTTGTTTAAACATCACCCTCTCCCTGAGGCTCTCCCTGACTACCCTAGTTAATACTACAGCTTATGCTCTCTCCAGCCCAGGATTCCTGATCATCCTACCCTACACCTTTTCTTTTGCCATAGTACTTCTCACTTTCTAATGTATAACACGATTTACTTATTTATTGTATTTATTGTTTGTCTCCTTCGGAAGACTATAAGCTCCATAAAGCCAGGGATCAGTGTCTGTTTTGTAAGCTGATGAATGTCAAACATATAGAACAACACACTGAACAGCGCCTGGGGAAAAGTGGGCCCTTAATAAACACATGAAGTTTTGGGGAGGTCACGACCCTGGAAAGAGCACGAGCCTCTGCATTACCTTGATCTGGTTTCAGAGCACTCCTCCAGCACTGGAATAGCTGCTTACTTTTATCTCCTTAAGCCTCCACTTTCTCATCTCCAAAATATGATTTATTTTGAGATATAATGCACATGAGTTGCCCAGCGGAGTGCCTGGCCCACAATAGCCATATGAGAGCCAACTGCAGGGAGAAGTGACTTTATTTAGCAAATAAATGTTATGAGATGAAGCTCTGGCAAATTAAATAGGACAAGTAGAGCGGGCTCCCACAAACTTGATTGGAGTGTGAGGCTCTTCTCAGAGGAGATATTTTCTTCTCCTTGGAGAGAGAACACTTGGAAGTGTTCTGGTCCCAAACAGTGAGTTTGAGAGAACGCTACAGAGGAGTGAGGGGACCAAGTCTCAGCCCCGCTCACTCACTTCCTGGCAGGGGCACTTAGGACCTCTGGCTTTGCTTTCAGGCATTTCATTTATAAAATAAGATGAGAATGCCTTTTGTGCTGACTTTGGGGGGAATTAAAGGGATTGAAGGAGAAAGCGTGTGTGAGCATGCTTTGTGGGCAATGCAGGATTGCCTTTATGAGAGGGGTGCACAGCTGCTTATATGGGATACGATGCTGGCTGCTTTCAGAAGGTGTTATGGGCTGGATTGTGCCCTCCCAAATTCATGTGTTGAAGTCCTGACCCCGAGTATACCACAGAATGGAACTGTACTTGGAGATAGGGTCTTTAAAGAGGCAATTAAACTAAAATGAGGTCATTAGGGTGGGTTCTAATCCTATGTGGCTGGTGCCTTCTAAGAAGAGGCATCTTAGACATAGACACATACAGATGGAAGATGACGTGGAGACACAGGGAGAAGATGGTCATCTACAAGTGATGGAGAGAGGCCTCCAAAGAAACCAACCCTGCTGACACCTTGATCTTGGACTTCTAGCCTCCCGAGCTATGAGACAGTCCATAGGTGTGATGTAAGCCTCCTAGCCTGTGGTGCTTGTTACAGCGGCCCTGGGACACCAATGGATTAGGTCTGGATGGGACTCCCTGAATATTAGCAAGCTCAGGGAACCATGCTGCTCTGCTCCTTTCCCGCTCACACACATACTAGTCCCAAACATCAGTTTCCAGAGTGCTCCATGGTCCACTCCTGCCTCCCTGGGTCCCAGAGATGTCTAATTAGGTCTTTCAGCCTGAAGAACCTAGTCACTCAAGAGGAGTCCCGATAGTACCATGGGGGCCATCACTGGGCAAAGACCCTCGAGAACATACACTGTTGCGATTCCATGAGGAGGGGGTTTCTGGAAGGGTTGGTCCCGTTGATTGGGATGGAAAGTGCAGTGTCTTCTTTCCTTTTTTTCCTGTTGGCAGAGGAGAGAAAAATATCTATTCTCCAGAAAGGGCTGGGCATACATCCAGGGCCCTGTGCCCAAACCCCCTCGTCCCTCTACATGCTCCCAAAGTCCTGTCTGGACATGCTGGGCTGTTGGGGTTGGAAGATCTGTTTGTGTCACGCGGTTGCCTCTAAGCTATGGTGTCTCAGATCCTCTCAGCGAGAGCCCAGGGCTCCGGGAAGCTGCCGGCGGATGGCCTTCCCGTCTCCTCTCCTCTCCTGCACTAGGTTTATTAAGTCACGAGATGTGGTGGGGTCCACTTGCCTTCCCCAGAATCACCTAGCCCTATCCCCCTTTCAGGACAGGTGGCCCCTGTATTTTTTTTTTATTATTTTAAAATTTTATTTAAATTCAAATGAATTAACATAGAGTGTAGTATTGGTTTCAGGAGTAGAGTTTAGTGATTCCTCACTTACATACAACACGCAGCACTCAGGGGTCCCTTAAACTGCTTTGGTCAACAGTACAGGCCAAAGGCCAAGGGAATGAGACCCACATATCAGTGAGGTGAATGCTGACCCTCTTGGAGGAGTTTCCAAGTCGGGTGCTAGGGTACAAATCCTATTAAAACTTCATAGGAAGTGTCATTTCTTCTGCAGAGTAACAGGAAAAAATAGACAAAACATGGGTTTTCTCGGCAAAACAAGGCCACCCACATATACTCCCCTTAAATCTAGCCCTGCCTGGTGTAACTGCGAATGTTGGTCTGTTGTCATGTAATGGTCACACTGCAGCACGTGGTCTGAGGCAATTTCCTCATTTGACTGGCTTCTGACTTCAGAAAACGGGAGCTCCCAGGCCCCTCCCTGGCTGACGCACCCTCGGGCCTACCGGGAGAAAGCTCTGAACTCCAGCCCCATAGCCCTGGTTCCGGTTGCCTCTGAATTGAAGGCTAAAGTTCAGCTGCCCTTGGTCAGCTGGGGTGTCGAGCCCCAGAGGAACAAACTGTCCTGTAGAAGCTTGGCTTCACAGTAGCTACTGGCATGTGGTGTTTCAGATCCACAGGGAATCCTGTTTGACATTGGACAGAGCTCAGAATCCACACTGTAGCTTTGGGTGTGAATATTCAGTCCTGACCAAGTATTTTCAATGAAGGGTTTTGGACTTTTGCTCCATCCTTCATGCCTCTCCATAAATATGGATGCTTTCCCACAGAAGCTGGACAACATGCAGATGTCAAGTTCTATGGCCTCTAATCTATTTGTGCAAAGGATCAAACTAAAATGGGCTTTTCTTGACAGTTCCAAGAGTGGATTAGCAGCCTGTGCTTGTGGGTGTTATGAGGCCAGAGTGACCTGAGACCCCCACCTTCTGTCCTTCTGTCAGGAGAGGAGCCCCCTGGGAAAGGAGATGACTGAGGAGCTGGCCCAGGTCCCTACATGTCTGAGGAGTCCCTGAAGGCCCTCAGCAGCCTGAGCTGGAAGGTCCTGGAAGGAGGAAGCTTCATCCCATGGGGCCTGCCTACATTTGCAGCTAAGAGCATGATGCCTGATTTCACGCGAACCCAATGCCAGGGAATTTCCTTCTCATTGTTGCCTCCACATTGAGGTGAAGGCAAATAACCAATCAGGAATGTATTTTTTAAAGATGTTTAGGGAGTTTCCTGGCTGTGGCCACACATTCTCTCTCTATACCTCCTACTTTTGCAGCCTGATCCAGTTGGAATTCAGAATGAGATGAAGCCTCAGGAATCATAAAATCCTGACTGATTTCTTTTTAAGTCAAACTATGCCTACTAGATGATTCTTACAAAGTCAGGAAATGAGAACTATGTTTAGTAAAGATTTCCAATAAACCACACTGGACAATCTGTGGTTGGTAGAGTGCCTACTCCGCCCACAGGGATTCCTATGTTGACCGACTGTGATCAGCCGCCCTGACCATAGCTGACTGTCCTCCACCCGAAGGCAGCTGCTCATTGGTGACAAAGAAAGGAGCCTGGTACCTGGGGTCAGTTCAGCAACGCTTTGCCTTCAGAGCAATTCCACACTGGCTGGATTCCAACTGCCCCTGAAGTTCCTCTCTCAAGGAATCTTGAGTTGGACACACAGAGCAAGAAGCAGGAAGAAATATTTGAGAAAGAGAGAGACTGAGAAAGAGAGAAAGCAAGAGACACAGAGATGTGGGCAAGCCATCTCGAGACAATGGCAGATCCACCAGGGCAGGAGAGCATCAAGATAAGGGGGACACCTGGGCAGAGTGGTTCTCCTGTGCTACAGTGCTGGGTTCCCGGCTTGGGTTTGCATCCCAGCCCTGCAGGTACTGGCTGTAAGATTCCCAACAAATCACAAATCTCTCTAAGCCTCAATACCCTCCTCCTCAAATGGCAACAATGGGACTCTATACTATAAGGCTGTTGTGAGCACCACATGATAATGGGTGCAGAGCATCTAGTGTCATGTCTGGGACCCAGGTGGGACAGTAGATGCTCACAATTGTCGATATTGAAGCTGCCTTAGTATTAACCCCAAACCATGAATGCTGACTGCAGGGTACTGCTGGGGTCCTGCCCCAGTATCTCTCTGTCCGTCCTTTCTCTTCATTTCCAATAAGCAGCCACCACTCCAACTAACTGGACAATGTCTGTGTTTGCAGCTTGAAATAGTTTCTTTAATGCAGAAATAAAAAGAACTGTATCAATTTGCTAGAGCGTGGTGGCCAGGATGCCCAGTTCCTCCAGCACACCATGTTATCCACGTGGGAAAAGCAGCTGCTGGGCAGTGGCTTGGCCTTTGAAGGACTAGGTCTTGAGCGTCCTTTGCGTCAGTGCGAGCACAGTGAAACACAGGGATGGGGCAGGGCCTTGGCTCAGGGAGGGAGAGGTAGTGGAGGCCATTTCAAGCCTGGAGTGGAAGGAGGGAGCGGATATCCTGGCCTGTCCAGAGGAGGAAGGGCAGCACTCCAGGGGTCTGATGTCCCTCAGCAGCGAGGCCATGCCCTTGCCTGTGTATGTGTGTGAAGTGTGTATGGACAGGGGTGGGAGGAGAGGCAAGAGTGCAGTGTATCCCGAATCCATTGACGCATCTGTGTTTGCCGGGGTGGATGTGTGAGGGCAGGCTGCAGGAAGGGGTGTGCGTGTGCAGTCTTGTCCCCGGGGAGCACTGTGGTCAGCAGTCCTGAGTGTGTGTACCTGAGGATGGGTCACATGCTCAGGTGTGAGTGTGGCCCCAGGTGTGGATGAGCGCGGGGTCAGCAGTGGGCTTCGTGGATGGGTGATGGTGGTGCGTGCCCAAGTGTGCGTGCAATTCTGTGCATGTAGCCCTCTGCCTTCAGGGCCCTAATGCAGGCCCTAATGCAGGATGGGGCAGGGCAGGCTGCCGGGCCACCAGGCTGACTGGGCTGTAATGACAGCCTTTATGGGGCCTGCTGAGTCCCAGGAACCAGAGGCATTGAGGAGCTGCTGACAGAAGACAAGGAATGAGGAAGTCCCAAAGGCTTCTCTGGGTTTGCATTTCAAGAGGCATGGAGTGACCTTCGCCTCCACTGCTTGGGCAGGTGTCTCCCTCAGAGAAGGGGAAAGGTCAAGTTTCACTTTTCTTCTAGTTGTTTTCACTTTCAGATCTTGATGAAACACCAGGAAAGGTGCAGGTAGTGATGACAGGATGTGTGCCTGGCTTCGGTGCCTTCATGAGGGCCCCGGCAAGGTGGCCATGCTGCACAGACTCAGGAAGAGGGATGCTGTGCCTCCCAGAGCACCCCCCCTCCCGGAGCCGTCTGGGCCTCCTCATTCGGACTGCTGAGAACATAGCTCCTGAGAGCAGGCGTGGTTGTCCACTGTCGCACGGGGCCTGGTGGCGGAGCAGAGGCCAGAACCAGCTATCAGGCCCGGGATTGGTAGAGCACAGCTGACTGGCCAGCAGCAGGTGAAGGCAGGAGTCGAATTCCCGACCCATGTTCCAACAATCTGTGCCAGACAGTGTGGCTCCCAACACCTCTGTCCAACTCTGGGGTCCCCCCCAATACTTCTCCTCAGCCTGAGTCTCCCATCCTTCAGGAAGGTTCCTCCCATGAGACTGGACATGAACAGCCCAGCTTTCTCTCTGGGTTACCAATCCCTGGCTCCCCATGTCCTCTCCCACTTGGGGTGTGTCTGCTTTGCCCTGGACCACCGGCCTCCCAGGTCCTGGGGCAGAGCCGGATGGTCACTGTGGGCTCTCTATTCTCCAGAGTTCCCCCAACAGCAACAACTCACATGAACACACAGGCACAGACACTGCGCATCCTTAGGAACACGTCTCCCCGTCGCACACTGCTTGCCCGCCCACAGCTGGCCCCTCTCCGCTCTCGTGGCCCCTGTAAACCAGTCCCGTTCCTCCTGAGGCTTACTCTCCCGGCCCCTCACCCCTCGCTCTTCAGGGGCTCCACCCGTGTTGTTTGTGTCTTGGTGGATCTTTGACATTCCTCAGGAATATGTATGTTCTTCATTTCAAATAAAATAATGATAGTCTTTTCCCAATTCACAGAACAAGTCAAGAGTGAGAACTCTAAGTCTTTTTCTCATTAAACGTTTGACATCTAAGACCTCAAACAGAGAAACAATAACATGTTTGATGGAAAACATCTAGATTCAGTTTCTCACCCTCAATCTTCACATTAACTTTGGCTGTTGCTTATTTTTATCTCACTGAGATGCTGCATGTGTCTGAGATGAAATGCCAGTACAAGGACACCTGCTTGTAGAATGGATTAAATGGACTCATTCTCTGGGAGGTCACTCAAGAGTGGCTTTGCTGCCACCCGACCGTGGGCACCCCCGACCTGCACTTGCTTATGTAGTCTGGAGAGGCCTGACCAGGCTGGATGCTTGTCACCACCTGGACTTGGCCCCTCATGGCCCTCAGCCACCTTGTGTTGGCTTGCTAAATTTATCAAGTAAAAATAAAGATCACCCAGTTAAATGTGAATTTTCGATAAATGACCAGTAATTCTTTTTTTAGTGAAAGTCTGTTCCTGCAATATTTGTTGTTTTTCAGAGATTCACATTGAACTGGACACCCAGCATTTTATCTGACGACGCTAACCTGGTGCTTATATCCACTGCGTGTGCGGTCCACTTCAGAGGCCCTGCAAGGGTAAAGAACCGAGGTTTGTCAAAGATCTACACATGAGGGCAGATTCTGTCCTCTCCTGGCGTAATGCTCCTCTCTCACACAGCCTTTGGCCGGTCTCACTGATGCCCAGACCCCCAGAGCTCACGTCAGTGTTTTAGCTTATATGGCAGTACCCAGCAGCATAGTGCTCTGGGCTTATACTTCTGTGGTCTCTTTTTATTTTCATTCTCTTCTTTTCCCATTCTAAACACTGAATGTTTGTGTCTCCTCCACCCCTAATTCATATGTTGTCACCTAATCCCCAGTGCGTTGGTGTTGGGAAGTGAGACTTTTGGGAGGAGACTTAAGTCCTGAGGGGGAAGCCTTCAAGAATAGGGTAGGTGTCCTTATGGAAGGGACTCCAGAAAGCTCCTCCATCCCTTCCTCTTTGTGAGGACACAGTGAGAAGACAGCAACCTGTGAACCAGGAAGTGGGTTATCACCAGACACAGAACCTGCCAGCGCCTTGACCTTGGGCCTCCAGCCTTTAGAACTGTGAGAAATAAATTTCTATTGTTTCTAAGCCAGGCTATTCTGTTATAACAGCCTGAATGGACTAAGATACTCATGGACACTTTTTTTTTTAATTGAGGTGAGGTGACATACAGTATTAGGTTAGTTTCAAGTGTACAATATAGTGTTTTGACATCTATATATACATGATGTAAGGCTAGTTAACCATCCGTCACCAAAGTTACGACAGTATAATTGGCTATATTCCCTGTGTTGTACTTTACATGGGGGTGGCTTATTTATTTTATAACTGGAAGTTTGTACCTCTTAATCCCTTTCACCTATGGCAACCACCAGTCTGTCCTCTGTCACTTATGAGTCTGCTTTTGTTGTTTTGTTAGTTCATTTGCTTTGGTTTTTAGATTCCACATAGGAGTGAAATCATATGGTACTTGTCTTTCTCTGACTTATTTTGCTTACCGTAAGGCCCTGGAGGTCCACCCATGAACATGCTTTTGGAAAGAAGGAAGGCAAACCCGATGAAGATACCACCTCCACATTGCACTCAGGCGAGGATGACGCAGGGAACATCTGCGTGAGTGATTCCCACTTGAGAGCAGAGCTGGATTCTGCTATGACATTATCCAGGTTAACACCATTATGCACATTTGTAAAATAAATAATATGATTTTTTTATGCTTAGACTTCAATAACACTTCTAAGCCCTACTAATAATACTTCTGGATTGGAGATACAGCAACAAAATCAATATTTATTACAAAATATTCGATATTTGAAAACAGATTAATCTTGTTCATTTATCTGGTAAAGTATCACATTTTAGGCTGATTTATTCATTTATATGCTTGTGAAACGCTTTGGGATGAACATTGCTTTCAAATACAATGTCCGGAACACGCTCTGCTTTGCTTCTCTGCACAGCATTTTGGGGATGTGTCAACACCTCTGCTGGCCCTGTGAGGGAGTCACGGATTGGGCTCCTGCTCACCACCCCCCAGCTTAAGCGGGTCAGCAGCCACATTTCCCACCACATCAGCATTGGCTGAAATAACTGGCAGGTTGACGCAAAAACCTGCTAGGATCTCATATTTCTTCTTGTCATGGTTTCCCTACAGATGCCAGGTCACGAGCTAGATATGATGTTGAAAGAACTAGCAGGAAAGAGGGGAGTTGCACTGCTTTTGATTTGTGCAGACAAAGGGCCAAGAGAAGGGGCAGCAGGCAGACCCCAGCCTTGGCAGTCTTAAGGAGCAGACTTCCTGCTTGCTCTGCTCCCAGGAGTTCTGCTCCAAGAAGTCATTTTGGCATCTGAGCCCAGAGACAGAAACCTGGAGCTCTGACTTCAGGTCACGTAGCCCAGACTGGCAGCACTGTCCAACCCCAAGCCAGCATGAACTGGCAGGACCTGGGCAGGGGCTGAGGGTCTGGGGACAACGGTCATCTGCTGGAGCAACCCAGGAGGAGTCTCCCCTGGCCAGGGGCCTGAGCAACATTGACCAAGGAAAGGAGTATATTCCATGGGGGTGCTTGAAATGATCTTAGGTACATGAACTTTAGCATTTTTGTAAATGGTTATGAGTTATTTCAATCTAAACTAGAAAAATATGATATCAAATTCAATAATCATTTATTATACGGTGATATGCCATAGGCTGACTTCTTTAACTTGGGCCACATTATCACATTATTTGGCCATTTAGGTAAGATGTCTTTGCCCAGCAAGATTGACTTCCCTAAGGAAGGGCCTATGCCCAAATTTCTGCAGGCCTGGCTCTGAGAGCCCCATCCACCAGGAGAGCGAGACATAAAAAGAAGCCCAGCTGTGAACAGATCTTCCCAAATCTTGGCTCCAGGCAAGATAGGTTTGTTTATATCTGGTAATCGAATCAATTCTTAAAAAACAATCTTTCATTTGCCTTTTATTGAGCTTTGACTCCATCCCCGGCCCTTCTTGGTTCTTTAGTCCTCCTTCAAGGACCCAAATCTGAATTAGGGACATCACTCAATGAGGAATCTACAAGGGGAGGGATGCCCTCAAATAATCAGAGGACATCTTGCCCTTGTGGATTTCTGGGCCTTTCATCTCCAGAGAAGGGCAGGCAGCCCTGAATGCTGCCCCAGTTTGAGGACCATCAGAAGGTGTTTGGGGCTCCTTCTGGGGTGAGGCCAGTGAAGGGGACCGCCAGGTTGGCCAAGTGGACAGGGAGCCTGTGGCCAGGAGATTTTCATTTCTGAGCTGCTGAGTGACCAATTCATTGTTCCTGGGCAGCCAGCTGCAGGATGAAAGAAGATTTGCTTAATGCCCCATCTGAGAACTTTAAAAAGGGAAGGATTAAAAGAAACAGGAAAAACTCAAGTCTAGATGAGAGTAGCCAGGATCGCATCAGATGTTTAGGAAAGGACAGATTATGCTAGAATGAATGCAGTTCATTCAACAAATATTTATTGAGCATCTTTTGAGTGCCAGGCAATGATCCAGGCACTGCTCCACTGGTTTTATTAAAATATGGCTATTTTAAATTGGATCTGCGTCTTGGTAAGGAAGTGAGTACCATTTTATTACAGTATTTGCCAAAGAAAATATCAAATATTTTTAGGCTTCATCCAAAGAAACTCAACCCCCGCCTCGGCAGCTTCATATGCTCATGAGTACATACACCTCAGTCCTCTGAGCATGAGTGCCCTTCTTCCTGTGCAGATACAATCAGCCCTTGGTAGCTGAGGGAAACAGGGCAGACATTTGGCTGGGGGCTCAAGGTACAGGCTGTTTATTCAGTCCCTCTTGCAGACAGAGGGCAGAGAGGAAGGAGACGGCGTGGCTCTGAGGCTTAGCCCCTGGGGAGCGATGCTGGCTTGTGTTGAGGCTGTGCTCAAGGTCCACATCAGCAAATGTGTTCATTGCATTTCCTTTCCAGAGCTGGCATCTGCTGTGCATGGAAAGTCCTTCTGTGGGTGCTGCTTGGGTAGCTCAGGGTCCTAGAGGAAATCGAGTATCCCGAATGTGATTGATAACATTTTTCAGCCTTTGCAGAGGCATGGCTTTGTGTCCTCTTAAAACTCACATGGATGAGGCATAGAGAAAATGCAACAGTCTGAAAGGAATATCCGAGTCTAACTTGGAAACAGCAGAGCAGCCTCTGATGGCCATCAGTACCACCTACCTATGCCTTGCACACCATTAATGGCCATTAATTTCTACTTCCTGCTCTCCAGCCAATGAAATGGACCAAGAATGAGTCCAGGCACAGAAACAAGCTGATGTTGAGGGGTTCGCCATCATCAGCTGAGCCAAAGTGGAAAGCCGAAACCATCCCTCCAGCTTTGATGGGAGTGGCCCACATTTATGTGAGCCTGCTGTATTCATTGAGGGTTTCAGGAGAAGGCAATTTCCTCTAAGACAGTGATTCTCAAAGCATGGTTGCTGGACCCACAGCAGAATTACCTGGGAACTTGTTAGAAATGCCTGTTCTCAGGCCTCACCCCTGACCTTTTACATCAGAAGCTCCAAGAGCAGGGCCCAGTGATCTGTGTTTCTGGTACACACTCAAATATGAGAATCACTGCTCTACACGAACCACCTAAATTTATCTTCTTTGCATCTGCACAGGCCAGGCAAGTATTGTCACATATTGTCTACAGGTGAGAACACAGATCCCACTGTTTATTGAGGGGCCCGTGGGTCTGGCCTTCCCAGTGCCCACCTGCTGGCCACTGGCCTCTCTCTTCAACTTCTACTAAAACGCCTCGGTGGTGGGGAAGGCAGAGCAGCAGAGGTGAACGGAACCAAAATGTGCTGTCGTAGAGGCCAGGTAGGCCATGCTTCTATATGACCTGTGACACTGTCTCTCAGGGAGAAGTGGACGAAGAGATGTTTTGCAAGGTAACCTGAGGTCAGGAAAGGGACAGATGGTCTGTTTGCAAGGTAAGAGCAGTTAGGCTAGCCAAGGGTATGAATCTCACATAACTAGCAAAGGATGAACTCTGGCACTTGAACTACATTGAGTGTTTTAGGTCTTCAGACGTACCAAAGAGGAGAGAAGCAAGTTGCAGCTGGAGCGGAGGACGTTCTGACAGTCTTCCACCCTCTTCCATCACTGTGGGCCTAAACGCCTCCTCCCCTCTGCCACAGTGAAGCTTTTGTACCAAGAGAGAATGGCCAAGACTCACATCCCATGGAAGAGTCAGTGGAAGTTTACAAGGGCATGAAAACATGAAGCCTTGCTAACTTCTGAAGGGTAATGGGACCTTGAGGGAGACAGAAACAGTTTTAAAAGACAGAATGGGGGGAGGGAGTGGAGTGATTGAGGGTGGCATGAGGTTCAGAGCAGTGGCCCAGGTGGTCACATGATGCCCTCGGTGGGGACATCTTTGCCGTCTGAGTGCCAAGACTCCATACTCTTCACACTTTAGCCTGGTTCCAAAGAGTGAATTATCATAATCTGGATGAACAATGCCGTTATCCTTACTATTTGCTGCTATTGCAACTGCTTGGCTGTCAGAAGTGAGAAAGACGTCTAGCAAGACTCGGAGATTGCTGCCTCAGAGTTGGTGGGTAACAGATGAGCAGGAAGATGAAGAGGTTTGGGGGAAAAGATAGATGCACTCAGCTGAGTTCCAGGCATCTGTGGGCGGTCCGGATTAAAAGTCAGGGGCCACAGGGTGCGTGGGTTGGAGGTCAGACAGGATCCAGGTTAGAGAACGCTAGTGTGACTCACAGCAGCAGGAGGCAACTGAGTTCACGGGGTCAGAGTGAGGAGAAGATCTGAGCACTAGAGTGCTGGCATTTGAGAGGGGTGCACCTCGAGAGAGTGCCATGGAAGAGCCTGAGAAACAGGCAAGGAGGGGACAGGAGAGGCAGCATGAGTGGGGTGTGTAGGCTCAGTAGAGAGAGAGTGGGTGAGGCTGACGAGAAGCGGCCAAGAGCAGAGCCCAGCCCCTGGTGATCCCACTATGATGGTGAAATCTCCAAGCCAGCTTAGTAGTGGGTTGAGCTGTGAATGGTGAGTGAGAAAAATAGAGACGATTTCAGGAAGCCTGACCATAAAGGAGAACAAAAAACCCAGGACAGTGGCAAGAGGAAGTCAAGGAGTTGCTCTATTATTAATGTGGGGATAGCATGAGAACCAAGCAATTTTTCTGCAGGGAGAGAAGAAAAAGAGACCGTAGGGGAAGACCTCAGGGTGAGGAGGAAACTGGAAGGAAAGAATATCCTGCCTGAGAAAGCTGAAGGCGATGGACCCGGAGCACATCCAAGGGGTTAGTCACTCTTAGTCAAGAAGAGTGACAGCTCTTCCATGGAATTCTCTAGGCTATAGGCTAGAAAGAAGTGGAAATAGGTGGGGACAGACAGATGGGAGGATTGGAGGAGCTAAAGCACTGCACATCTCTGTGTAGGGCAAGGCCAAGACCAGATGGTTGGGATATGGCCAGAGTAGAACATGGGTGTCCAGAGGTAGAGCAGCTCCTGGTGGAGGCGACCCCCAGGTGTGTGCACAGATGACTGATGTGGCTGAGAGGCAGAGGCCACCCGAGTGGAGGAGGTCGGGCACTGAGGACATGGGGACGGGAGGGCGGTCGTGGGATGGGAGTGGAAGCAAGAGGAAAAGCTCTTGAAGAAGGAAGAAAGGGACCAGCGGGGGAGACGGGCTGAGCACTTGCTGGGTTGGCTATGTGAGCCTCATGGTAGGAAGGGCCCAAGAGACAGAAGCGCCACAGGGACCCATGAACAATGGCATTATCCTTACTATTTGCTGCTATTGCAACGCTTGGCTGTCAGAAGTGAGAAAGACGTTTTGGAGAAACGTCACCCTTTTGGCCCTGGGTTTCGGAGAATGAGCAGCTTCACTCAGAAGGGCACAGGTAGGCCCTTGGAGGAAGCCAGTTCCACCAAAAGGCAGAAGGGAGCAGAGGGGGGCAGAGGCTGAGGAGGTGGGTGGTGGGGACCACAGACCCAGGGCTCAAGGCAGGCTGAGAGGAGCTGGAAGGGTGGGGCAGTGGGAGCAGTTAGGTCTGGGGGGAATCAGAGGGGACTGAGGGTGGAGGAGTCAAAGGATCTGGAGCCAAAGGTCTTGAGTTTGAGCACACCCCATGCCAGGGTGGGGGGCCTGGCTGCTGGGGTGCTTGGCAGGGTTCGCTGATGTTCTTCAGGCACCAAGGCTGAGGGAGGAGGCAGGGACGGGGGGGGGGGGGGGGGGGGCAGTGATCACGTTCCCTGAGTTATGCCGGGCGCACTCTCAAATCTAGCTGGGGCTGGTGAGGTTCGCTTACTGCCTTTGACGCCTGCCTTTCTCTCTCTCTGCCTGGATAGAGCCTACTCACCCTAACGTGGCTCCCACCTTCTCTACAAGCCCTTCCCGATCATCTTTGGCCTCTGAGCTCTTACCACATTCATTGTTTTCTCATTTTAATCCTCAAATAACCTTGAATTTTTATTTTATAGCTGCACATCTATAGCCTCATTAATATAATTGGTGAGTCTTTGCTGATTGCACACCAATCAAAGGTTGATTGATTTTTTTTCTTGGAAAGCATGCATTGGGGTGAGAGGCAGAGGGAGACAGATAATCTCTAGCAGACTTCCTGCTGACTGTAGAGCCTGGTGGGGCTCAATCTCATGACCCTGAGATCATGACCTGAGCTGAAATCAAGGTAGATACCCAACCAGCTGAGCCTCCCAGACACCCTGATTTTTTTATGTGGATGTTACTATATCAAGATATCATGCATGTTATAAGCACATAAAAATAGGAATTAAAAATCATGAGACAGAAATATCTATAAATAGTTGTGATATATTTGTCCTTACTGCCCTTGGGGTGGTCCCAGGCCCCCACCAGTGTGCACACACTCCCCTTGAGGTCACAGATCTGTGTTATGAGCTGGAGGGATATGCTGGTGTCTTATACCTCCTCCATGTCTCCTTTGTGAACAGGAATCATGTCATGTGCATAACAGGTGCTTAGTAAATATTTATGAAAGGGACAAATAAGTCATCCAGGAATGTTTTGGAATAGAGGTGGCATCACGGTATGGCCAGTGGCTTGGACTTTAGCATGAGATGGTTTGCATTTCAGGTTCCAACTCTGCTCCTTTCTAGCCCTATTGTCAAGGCAGGTTCTGGGGCTCCCAGAGTCTCAGTTCTCCCCATGAAAAGGGGCACAATGACCAGAACTCCCTGACTGGATGTGGATTTTGACAAAGGTCAGTGACTGAAACATTAACACTTGGAAGCACCTCAAAGTCACCCGCACACCGTCTCATTTTGCAGAGGTGGTGAGGAGCAGCGACCCCTCCCTCCCCTAAGACCACAAGGTCAAAGCAGGGCTGGACCAACACCCATCTAGGCAACAGATTGATGGAGATTTGGTTTCAATTCTGAAAATGGTGCTTATGGAAAATGGTTATGTGGTCCAGTGATTCTTCTCTCTCTCTCTCTCTTTTTTTTTTTTTTTAGATTTTATTTATTTATTCACGATAGATACACACAGAGAGGCAGAGACACAGGCAGAGGGAGAGGCAAGCTCCTCACAGGGAGCCTGATCCGGGACTCGATCCCTGGGCCCGGGGATCACATCCTGAGCTGAAGGCAGATGCTCAACTGCTGAGCCACAGAGACATCCCTCTTCTTTTGTTTTTCAAAAAGCTTATTTACTTCATCATAAAGTAATATTTATCATTAAAATCAAAAAGATGTAGAAAAAGATAAAAAAAAAAAACCCTCACATTCCCACCATGGAAAGATTATTAACATTTTGCTATCATTTCTTTTACTCTTGCCTGGTGTTATCCAAACCTTGGTTTCCTGGATTTATCTAATATGCCAGCAACAGGAAATCCAGCTCCACAAAACCTAAACCATAAAGAGAATCTACCAGCTCACAGGACTGCAAAGTCCAGATGCAGAGGCCTCGTGGCAGAGCATGAAAGGCACGGTTACAGGGCTCAATGACCTACCTCTGTCCCACATTCTCACTCCTCCTTAGAATGCCCCAGACCCCAACACTGAGGGAGGTGCCCCCACTGCTGGCAGTGTTGGGAGAAAGCATGCTGTCCTGAGGGACTGTCCAGCAGAGGGCCCAAGTGGCTAGGCCTGGCTCCCATGTTCCCACCCTGGTGGGTTCCCACCAGAACTCCCCGACTGGCTGTTATGAAGATGGGGCATGCAGCACAGAGTCTGGGTTCATGATGAGGGGGTCACCGCCAGACAACAGTGCTTTCTGGCTGTCTGATGTGGGCACTTGGAAGCAGCTGAGCTCTCCTGTGAGTGTGTATGGATGTGGATTTTGACAAAGGTCAGTGACTGAAACATTAACACTTGGAAGCGCTTCAAAGCACCTCCCACCAGGGTGGGAACCCACCAGGGCTCATAACCTGAGAGCTTGGAGGGGTGGTACCCCAGAGGAATGTCAGGTGCTTCCACAAGAAGTGGGACAGATTCTGGAGGAGGCCAACAGCAGATATCTACTCCTTGGCCGTCATCCTACTACTGTGGCCAGAGGGAGGTTCTTAGGCCTGGAGTCCCCTCAAGGATCAGTCTCTGCATGCCAGGGTGAAAGAGCTATGGTCTCTCCATCTTCCCATCCAAACCACCCGCCCCGACACCCTCCTCAGCCTCCTCTCCTGCTGGCTTCACAGAGGAGCAGTGAACATTCTCTTCCTGAATGCCCAGCAAGGTACTCCCTCCCTGTGACCCATGACCAGGGAGGAGGCCTGACTTCCACTGACCTCATCAGGTGACTCAGTGCACAGCGAACACAGCCCAGGGTGTGTTAGGGACCCCAGGCCCAGGTGAAGAGCCCCACAGAGCTTTACAGGCCCCAAAGTTTACAGCTGAGAAAGCAGTAGATGCTGCCTGGAAGAGCCAGGCTCGGGGCGGGGCATGGGGCAGGGACAGCCCAGCAGAATAGGTCGTAATCAGAGCAATCACTGGCTGCCAGCACCCTCAGCCCAAGTGCTGTTCAACTGGGAAATAAGGTACACGATAAGCACGTCCCCACTAGTCCCTCCTGACGGAGAGGTGGGGAGAGGCAGGCTCTTCCGACAGTCATCCCTGCTCTGTCTCCTGTGGGTGGCATCCTGCTATCTGCACTTGTGTTTGTACTTGGTCCCTGCCCCGAAGGCTCACAATCCACTGATACAGGATCAGTCCAAACAGTGCAGGGAGGGTGTGTGCCTGGCAAGGCAGGACGCCCATTCCCTTTCCCCGAGTGAAGGAAACAGGCCCTGGGAGACGGGGAGGCTGTGCTGAGGTGCATGAGGGAGGGGAACAGGGAGCAGAGGCCTTTCCTGTAAGCGGGGAGGCTGCAGACCTGGACAACTGAAGGAAAAGTAGAAGAGGCAAGGGCAAGAAGCAAGGCAGAGGGAAGAGGAGATGATCCCTTCTGGAAGCGAGGGTGGGTCAGGTGGGAGCAGGAGCCCAGACCTAGATTCAGAACCAGGGAGAGGGCACAGGGTGCGGGGAGGAAGGTGGCCCCGAGTGGATCAAAGGACTACCATGGGAAATGTAGAACGTGGGAAGATGCTCAACGTACTTCCCTCACGAGAGCTTCCATGGACTGACCCTGCCGTGGACAAGGTGAGGGGGCGGTGAGGAAGGGAGGGGCACCTCCAACCAGGAAATGCCAAGAAGGCTTTAAGGAGGCCTGTCTTTGAGGGTGTGTGTGTGTGTGTGCGCGTGCGTGCGTGTGCTATAGCCATGATGGAGCCCAAGACTTGGGCTCCCAGGGAAGAAGACTGAAAGCCAGGAATGGGACTGGGACCCCCAGACTCTCCCATGTGAATGTAGAGGGGAAGACCCGGGGAGGACAGAGGCGGCAGGGCCTGGGAGGACACCTAATCCTGTGGCCCCCTCCTGGACCCAACATTAGGGGAGGATGGGGCTCCAGACAAGCCTACTTAGGGGGCTCGATCGTCTCCCAGGCTCTACTGAGCAGAAGCCTTTAAGAAGAAGGCTGTTACGGAGAAAGCAAGGCCTCCTAAGGAGAAAAGCTGGGAACAGGTGAGGAGGGAACAGGGACCCAGGAGGGAAGCCCTGCTGAGTTAGAAGAAAACAATCATTAGTGAAGGCCTGTGAGTCAAGTTCGCTCCTCATGCCGCTCTAAGTGGCAAGTGCCACCAAGAGGTTAAATGACTTGCCGTAGGTCACACAACTAGTAAGTTGACAGAGCAGGGAAAGAACAAGAAGATAACCCCCCTTTGGACTGTGAAGTCCAATACCTCGATTATACGGTGAGGGATCCAGTACTCCCCAGGAGGGTGCCCATCTACCTATAGTCCTGGGTGCTGAGCTCCTTCTCCAGAGCTAGGGGCAGGGAACAGGATTTTGGATCAAGGTAGCATCACTCCATGGCATCCTTGGATCAGCCCTAGGTTGGCTCCCTGAGCTGAGTTTTCTGGGCTGTTGGGAATAAGAAAGACCCCGGATCCCCAGGGCCTAGGTGGACTCTCCAGCTAGATTAGCCATGCCATTCCCTCTGGGGCGCTGGTCTCCCCCTACAGGGGCTAAGAGGGATATCAGGGAGGGAGAAGGGACTGAAGTAGAAATGCAGCCTGAGGACTGATTTTGAATATCATAGAGAAAAATATCTAAATGTGTTAAATTACGCTGCTTGCAAACAGTCTTGAGGCAAACTTTTTTTTTTAATAAAAAATTACTCAAGGGACACCTGGGTGGCTCAGCGGTTGAGCATCTACCTTCGGTTCAGGGCGTGATCCTGCGGTCCTGGAATCGAGTCCCACATCAGGCTCCCTGCATGGAGCCTGCTTCTCCCTCTTCCTATATCTCTGCCTCACTCTCTGTGTCTCTCATGAATAAATAAATAAAATCTTCTTTAAAAAAAAGTTACTCAAGTTGTTATTTGTAAAAGACAAAAATTAGAGACACCCCGACCATTCAACACCAGGGCAGGGTTTAAAAAACTCCTCGTTGGCACTCAGAGGGATGGTGATGAGCCCTTCTCAACACGGGAACGAGGCTTATTGTCAAAGAGGAGGAGACAAATGGCAAATGGTGAGTTTTCTTTTCTTTCTTTTAACGGTGAGTTTTCTAAGTGAAAACATACTCGTTGGGGAGAATTAGAAAAAATAGAAATTTAGCAAAGCTTAAATAGTGGTATGGAATGATGGGTGAATGAAACAAATATTTTCTCTCTCCCAGTAGAGTTAGGACAGAGTTATTTTTCAAAGAGTATAATGTAAAGATTAACAAAGTTTAAAAACAAGCATCATGGCAGAGACAAGGCACTGGTTTTCTGTTTACTCAGTAACATTCAGATGACAGGATCCCCTGGGTCCTGGGCCACACGGGGCCAAGGATGATGTAGGTGCTCACGGACTGCGTGGTGTGTGAGCCCAGCAGGGCAAGAGCAGAGGTAAAGCATGAGCTCTCCGGCAGTGGCTGATTATCACCCAGGCGTGGTGATGAGCCGGCCCAGGATAACAGGCTGTGATAAGCATCCCTCCATGTGACCCGAGGTGGGTGGGGTGCAGCCGCTGGGGACAGGCTGGGGCTCCTCACCCACAGGGAACGGACATGGGAGGGATGCAGGGTGAGGCCTATTTAGGTTTCTCCTTTTCCTGCTCCTGCTGTGCTTCCTGCCATAGCAGAGAGTGACCTCCACCGAGTCAGACTCAGAGAGAAGAGCACAGCCAGGCCTTGAAAAGTCTTTCCTGGAAGCACATGGAAATCCCATCTCTGTGTGTCCCAAGCATTGCTGCACCCCAGGTGACATGTCGAGAGGCTGGGGTTCCATGAGGCAGGACACCCGGGTGCTGCAGCACCCTCCCCTCTTGTCACTTGGAAAGGGAGGGCGAAGTTGGCCTCCAGGCCGGAGAGGGAGATGTGGGGCTGTAGGAGCGCAGGGTGGGCCACATGCCACGGCGGAAGAGAGACTGGAATGCAGTAGGTGTGCGGGAATGGGAATGGGATGTGCACAGTAGAGCAGAGCAGAATGGAGTGGGGTGCTGGAGCTGGATCCAGGAGGGCCCCAGCGGCCAGGCTCTGCCCGGACCTCATTTCAGGCCAGTGGTGCTGGCAACAGGGGTGCAAAGGGGGCAAGGACGGGCCAGGCACCAACATGGGCTCCAGACCCCTACCGGGCCATCCTCTGGGTGGGGGTCCGACTTGACCTGCCTGCATGCTGTGACTCAGTCTCTGTGAGCAAGGGTCCCAAGGAGCCGGGGCTTGGTACGGGGCTGCCAGGGTCTAGATCCTGGCTCTGCCACTTACTAGCTATGTGTCCTCAAGTAAGTTATTTTCTCTCTCTGTGCCTCAGATTCTCCAAACATAAAGTAGCGCTAATAAAAGTAATCCCTTCCATTGGGCTGTTTTAAGGATTAAATGAGTCAACATTTGTTTTGGTGCCAGGTATGGACTGTCTACACTGTGTGTTTGTTAAATAAAAATATAAGCTAGTGGCCAAGGTGGTCCACAGGGGAGCAGGCTGCCCCACTGGTGACCGTGACAAAGTGGTAGAGCACTTGACTGCAGACGTGCCCTCCACCTGCCGTGGGGGGGGCAGTCCCTGGGGGACGTCCCCCTCCGTGCCTGTACGTGCACAAGGAGCCAGGCAGCCAGAGTTAATTCGTGATCACACTTGAGTATTCAAATTGCCAGGAGACCCTCATCAGCTGCTGCAGGAGTAGGGGGCACGTGGCCCAGGGGTGCCAGCCACCAGGGAGGACAAGGTGGACAACAAGGAGCCTGGGGGTGAGCGGTGGGCAGAAGGGATTGCCCCAGGCGGTAGGGCCTTGACAAAGATGGCTTGGAGGCTGCAGGACAATGAGGCCTTCCCCGGTCACTGGGTCGTTTTGGAATTCAGTTCAGTTCAGCTCAATTCTATTATTTATTTGTTTGTTTATTTATTTATTTATTTTAAAGATTAATTTTTTAAATTTTTATTTATTTATGATAGTCACAGAGAGAGAGAGAGAGAGAGAGAGAGGCAGAGACACAGGCAGAGGGAGAAGCAGGCTCCATGCACCGGGAGCCCGACGTGGAATTTGATCCCGGGTCTCCAGGATCGCGCCCTGGGCCAAAGGCAGGCGCTAAACCACTGCGCCACCCAGGGATCCCTTATTTATTTATTTATTTATTTATTTATTTATTTATTTATTTATTTATTTATGATTTTATTTATTTATTCATGAGAGACAACACACACACACACACACACACACAGGCAGAGGGAGAAGCAGGCTCCATGCAGGGAGCCCAACGTGGGACTTGATCCCAGGACTCCAGGATCACACCCTGGGCCAAAGGCAGGCACTAAACCACTGAGCCACCCAGGGATCCCTCAATTCTATTTAATAAACATTTTTAAGCATCAGCGTATGCTGGACCAAATGAGGGATTTAGTGCAGAAGCTCCCAAGGAGCTCACAGCTGAGTTAGAAAAAGAGACTTAGATGCACACTTATTCCCATCAGCACTGCCAAGCATAACGACAGCTGGCAGCCCTGAGACCTCACGCGCTGCACACCTTAGGATAGCCTGGGGAGGTGCGCATTCGTATCTTCAGCTTAAAGAGAGGGCACTGGGCGGCTGGGAGGTTAAGCAGGCCGCCTAATGTAACCCAGCTGAACAGAAGGGTGGTCAGCATCTAGGTCTGACGGTAAAGTCACGTATTGTCTCTGCTATCACCTACGATAATAAAGGCAGAGACACATTGTGTGTGCTAGGGAAGGGCCCTGATTCTTATTCACCTCTAAAATGGGGATAATGACATCTAGTTTCCTGAGAGACAAGGGATAGATAATGAATGTGACAGGTCTACACCAGTTTCTCCTCTTGCTGTGGAGGCCCAGAAACAGGTAGTAACAGGAGCTGCTCTGGAAGGGTAGAAGCCAAGCTCTCTGCAGCAGGCAGTGCAGGAAGGGGGAACAGAATGAGCAAAAGGCCGGAGGTGTGAGCATGCAACAGGTCCGGCATGAAAGCAAGAGATTCAGGCAGAGGGGAGAGCCCAAAGCTCGTTCCTCTCTTTCTTCCCTTGGCAACCCCGGAAAAGCTGCTGAAAGCTCCTTTCCAGTTCCTCCTCAACCCACATAATCCGACCTCTGCACACATTACCCACTGGAAACACTCTTGCCAAGGGCCTCAATGCCAGCCTTTTGCCAGCCCACTGGCCATTCTTAGATCTTACCTTCCCTCCTCCACAACCTGATGTGTTCCTTACCTTCTCTTTGAAACACCACTTCTCGGCTGGTCTACTTCTCTGTGTGCTGGGCTCTCCCCTCTGTCTCCTTTGCTGGCTCCTTCCCCTGTGCCCCCCCGAATGTTGCTGTGGCCAGTCATAGGCCTACTCCTTGTCAATGCATTCTCATTGGGAGACTCATTTGTTCCCAAGGCTTACCCACCACCTCCATGTGGGATGGTCCAAGACCTGATCTCTTGCCCAGCGCCCACCCTGAGCACTGGACTCATATAACTCCCCGCTGGGCATCTAGACCTGCATGTACTCCAGGAAGTTTGACTCAAAATGATCCCACAGGGGTTCCCTGCATTCCCCAATAGCTGCTGCTCTTTCTGGGTTCTCTCTTCCAGGGGTTGGTATCACTAATGCAAGTCAGATCCTGGAGTTCGTCCCTAACATTCCCTCACTAACATCTGGGTGCCATCTCCTAGCAATGTGTCTCACATTTTTCTGGCTCATCCTTCCCTACAACATCTCCACTGCTGCAGAAAACATCTTCATCATAGCTCCTGGGGTTCCACAACCTGTCCCATTGCATTCCTACCTGGCTGCCAGAGAGGTCTCTGTGAAATGCAAATCTGCCCAGGGCACCCCCTGTCCAAGAGCCTTATCCCCATTGTGTCAGGGATAAGGCCCACACTTCACAGCATGCCAGTCAATGTTCCAGCCTCTTTACCACACATTCCCACTGTCCCTGGGTCTCCGGACAGACTGAAACCATGGAGCAGATAGATTAGGTCCCAATCTTTCTAGTCTCTAGGCCTCAGCTTGAGGCTTCCTTCCTCCAGAAAGCCTTCCTGCTGCCTTAGGATGAATTAGGGCCCCTCTTCTGTGCCCCCATAGTAGTTGTGCACAACAGAGAGCTATGGTCTCTTTCTACAACACATTCAGGCTTTCTCTTCTTGCTCCCCACCTGAGGCCATGGAGTCTTTGAAGCCAGGGCCTGTCCTTGTGCTATATTTTTCTATGGTGCTAAAAAGTATTTGCTGAAATCAAAGAATTTGGGAAGGGTCTTGGAAACAGACCCTGGGGGTGCTTATAGGAAATGGGTTACTCTTTGTGCAGACACCTAGAGCTGAATACACAGTATCCTTTCTCCCCTTTTCCCTAACAGAAACCCAATTTTGTTCAGGAGAAAGCAACAACATAAACTACACTTCAGGGTCTCTTTTGCAGAGGGTATAGCCATGTGGCCTCATCTTAATCAACAAGACTTAAGGAAAAGAGTCTAAGCATGTATGGGAGAGATTTGTTTCCCTGATGTGAGCACAACCCTTTCCTGTTTCCTGTCTTCCACTTGGAATTAAGAGAAGAGGCTAGAGGTGGAGCAGCTATCTCATGACAATGAGCAAGCCACACACTAAGGAATCTGTAGGGGTCTAGGTCATGACCCCTAATTATATTCTAGCAGGCTTCTTTTTAAAAAAAAAAAAAATATTTATTCATTTGACAGAGAGAGAGAACAAGCAGGGGAAGTGGCTGGCAGAGGGAGAGGGAGAAGAATCCTCCCAAAGAGCAGGGAGCCTGACGCGGGTCCTGGGTTCATGACCTGAGCTGAAGGCAGCCACTTAACCGACTGAACCACCCAGGTGCCCACCTGGCAAGCTTTTTATTATGAGACAAAGAAATCTCACTGAAGCCACTTTGGTTAGGTCTCCACTACATTTAGCTAACCCCACCTCGTAAGAGCAGATAAAAGCAGATAATCATTGGTGAGCATTTCTGACTAGGCCTTACCTTTGGAGATGATGCTGGTCTTGAAGTAGGCAGAGGGCAAGGTTAATGGAATGAGATGAAATGAGGATTGGAGAAGCTGACTTTCCCTGGATTTCTATCAGAGGACCATGACAAGGCCTTGCTCAGGGTTTGAGGAGGATGCTCCAGACATCACAGCCTCAGTGTGCCCATGACCTGAGCCTTCACTGCTCTCTGTGAAATGAGATGCTCCGATGGGAATGTTATCTTCTTTCTCTGCTCCTCATGAAATGAGGCTGCTGGAATAGATAACTTTTCAAAGGGGATAGTGCTCCAAGTCTGGGCTTTGGAGTCAGGCAGAGCTGGGTTTGGTTCTAGCTCCGTCACTTACTGGTTGTGTGTCTTTTGGTCATTTTATTTATTTATTTTAGTTGACCTCTCTAGCATCATCATCTATAAAAATCCAGATTGTAATAGAACCTATAACTGTTGGGCTAATGCTGGGGTTCTATGGAATCATGCATTTGAGTACCCAACAGAATGCCTGGACAATACACCATGGGTACTGCAGCGTGTGTTGAATGCTCTGGGTGGCAGCCGTCCTTGTGTTCCAAGTTCTCTGCAAGGGGAGCCTGGCGACCCGGAGCTTCCTGCCTATTCTAGGTCTGGGGCTGCTGCAGGGCTGCGGAAAGCAAGCCTCCCGAGATGCCCTTTACTCTGTGGATGAGTGAGGTGGCCCACTGCCCAACGGCTTTTCTTCCAGCACCGTGTGCTGTTGTATCTGGAATTCTTGGACTGCAGGTGGATAGGGGAAGCCCACAGACAGAGGACGGCCCAGCCCAGGCCCAGAAAGGCATTGTCCTGTGAGTCCTTGTCTTACCCAAAGTTTCCTGGGTCTTGAAGGTGGCCCTGTGCTTCTCCTAGCAGTCGAGTGGGCTTGCACGGGGGACTACGGGAATCACGGAGCTGGAAAAATACCTCCAGAACTGGATTCCTCACCGCAGCTGCTTTTGGCATAACTTCTCTTAGCCTTCCCTTGAAAAGCCTCACCTTCTTTCTCTTCTGTGCAGTAGGAATCCTAGTGGAAAAAAATCTTGGGGAAGAAAAAAAAAAAAAAAAAAGCCGATGTTCTATTCCAGCCTGAGAAGGAGGTCAGTGGGGTGCGTCCCTAACGTCCACGGGGGGCCCCCTCTCTTGGCTGCTGTCGCTCAGGCCAGACCCAGCCATGCTGACACTTGACAGCGCCTGCAGTTTACCTTGGCTCGGCTCCAGAGAGTTCGGGCCCTGCCCGGGGCGGCCCCCTCTGCAGCGCAAAGAGCAGTTTAAATATAAATCAGTCCTCGACACAAACAGCCTCGGCGCGTCAGTCCCGGAGCCATCCCCGGAACTGGGAGCCCCGGTTTTCGGCGAGCGCAAACAAGCAGAGACCCGCTCGGCCCATCCCCCCGAGGGAGGGCGTCGGGAGGGCGGGGGCCCCGCTCCGGACGCCCCGGCCCCGTCTAGCCCCCGGGTCCCGCTCGCCGCCCCAGCGCCTCTCGGTTCTCCGCCCGCCTCCTCCTGCCCCCGGAGCGCCGCCAGCCCCCTCCTCCGGGCCCCTCGGGCCGCCCGCCCGTCGGTCCCCGCTGCACCCCTCGGGCTCCCCCGACGCCCCAGCGCTGCCTCCCCTCCCCGGGCCCGGCGCCCGGCAGGCGGGACCTCCCCGGGGCGCCCGAGCCCGCGGGTCCCAGCCGCGCTCCGGCGGCTCCGGCAGCTCCGGCGGCTCCGGCGGCCCCGGGGCGCGCGGCGAGGTCACGCGCGGGCGCCCGGCGCGTCACACCTGTCGGGGGGGCGGCCGCGGGGGGCGGGGGCTCGCGGCGCCTCCGACCGCCGAGGGCAGGAGGGAGGAGGGAGAGCGCGTTTCATCATCGGCGACCGCGCGGCGGCCGCTATAAGAGTCCTGGGCGCGCACCCGCTCGCGCAGTCTCCGCGCCGCCCTCCCGCCCGCCGCCCGCCGCCCGCCGCCTCCATGGGGCTCTGGCCCGAGCCCGACGCGCGCCGCGGCAGCGACGCCTCTCCCGGCCGGCCCCGCCGCTGTCCGCGCTCCGTCTTCAGCAACATTAAGGTGAGCGCGGACGCCGCGACCCGTCGGGGCCCGAGCGGCGGGGGCGCACCTGGGGCGGGGGCGCCGCCGTCCACCCTCCGTGCCGCGCGGGGCCGCCTCCGCGGGGCCTGGCGGGGCGAGGGGCGCCCGGGCCGCGCGTGTCTGTGCGCGCGTGTGTGCGCGTGTGTGCGCGTGTGTGCGGACCTCTGCGCGCTCGCACGCCTTCATGGGGTAGCAGACGGGACGCTGGCGGCCCCGACGGTGCCCTCGGAGGGTGACCAACCGGCCCTTTGACAAAGAACCTCGTGGAGCGGCGCCTCTCCGTGCGCGGGAGCTCACTTGGAGAAGGGATGAGCTGGGGGGGGCGGGGGGTGACGGGCCGTGGTTCCTTGGAGACGATCAGAGCCGAAGGCATGGGGGGGGGGGGCGGAAGGGATGTTCTCCTTCCCCTAAAGCAGCAGTGCCCGGCTCTGCTGCCTCGCTGCTGCGCTGCTGCAGGCGAAGTTCAGAATCCCCCCACCCCCCACCCCTGCCCCCCACCCCTGCGTGCTTCCTGGGCTGGAAATGGCCCCAGGAAAGCAGCAGGCCCTCGCGGTGTGTTCAGGAACTTCGAAGCAGGTGCCTCTCTCCCGGCAAGTTATGGGAAGTGGGTGAACAGAAGATGGGGGTGTAGCTGGCCTTAGGGTGAGGACACTTTCTTCCCGAGGGCAGAGCTGCTGCGATGAGGACTGCAGAGCCCCCGGGGAGGCTCCTCGAGGGTAGTGGAGGCGGGAGTGGGGGGAGCAAGGCGCAGAGAGGTTGTTTCCAACAATCCTACAGTTAGATGGGGCTAGGTAAAGCCTCCGGCGCTGCAATTCAAGGGAAAATAGGGGAAGGGTGTCGCTGTGGACCGATTAGGTGTTCAACAGGAGAGTTGAACCGCGTTCAACAGAAAGCCCGCCTATCCTTATTCGTATTGTTAGCAGGGGAGCTGGGATCCCCACTCCTGCTTCTGCTCCATCCCCACAACACAATAAATAGAGGCTGAGTTGATTCCATGGTTGGGTGTAAATAAGACACAGAAATTTTGAGACAGTTTCAGATAATTCTCAAATTGCCTCACCTTTGGCCAGACCTGGATGAGAACGCTGTGTGCGGTTGGTTTTGGTCCCACCATTCAAAAGAGTCTTGGAGAAGTTTCAGCAGAGAACTATAGAAAATTTGGTGTTTATAAATTAGGGATTGGGAGGAAAGGGTGGGAGCAACTGCTGGGTGGTCCGGAAAGAAGGAGGCCCAGGAGAGAGTCAGGGTGGGGGCAGCTCTCCCTATTTTACCAACAAGGGCAAGAAGGGTAGCTTGTCCCGGAACAGTTTCCTGACAGTGAAGGTTCCCCTCCCCCTCCCTCCCCAGCAAGATTGATCCATTTAGACCTGCCCTGAGTCCCTAAAATTAGTTTATGGTAGCAGTTTCTTTGAAGATCTGTAGAAATGAGATAATTGTTCACATGTTGATGATTTTACCGCATGTGCCTGAGGCCTGGACCCAGGCCAATTGGCCTCCTAAAGGTTCACACCAGTTAAGAGTTTTTCTTAACTCTAAAAATCAGATTCTCTTAATTATCACCTCCACTGATCCATAGCAACTCTGAAACCAGAGTGTAGAGAGACTCCCACTTAGCGGCACTTAACCTGAAACCAGGTACAATTTGAATATCTCAAGGCAAATCTGGGACCTAGAATTCCCTTAGTTAAGCTCACATAACCCTTTTTTTTACGGGGGGTTGTCAGGGGATTGCAGTTTGTCGGGAGATTCCCTCGTAGTGAGAGGCTGGGTGACTCCTCTGCCCTCTCCCACTGGGTGATGGACTGCATGTGTCTTATGACATGGGTGACATGGGTGCAAACAGGGAACACCCAGCCTAAGGACCCATCATTTTCATGGGTTCCTCACTGCTGGAACAGACTAACCAATTGGGTTTATGACTTTCCTGCAAAACCCCACATACCATATGGTTTAGGGGAAGGGGATGAGGCCAGGAGACATCCAAGTCTAAGTCTAACCTCTTACTAACTGGTGACACATGGGAAATTTCTCACCTTCCCTGGCAGCAGAGTCCTTATGTTAAAACAACAAACAAAAATGGGTACTATGAATGATCCCCACGTCATGGAGCTCCTTAAGGATTATGTGGGAGGAGACATAGTAAAAGGGTTTTGTAAACCATGCAGGACTCTCCAGGATTGGCTTCAAGAAGATGTCAGTTCTTTCCTCAACAAACAGGACTGCACATTTAAACACCATTTAGGACCTGCTGGTCTACCAATTATGCCTTACAGGAGGCGTAGTTAATCCTTAAGAGAAACTATAGTTAGCAATAACGTCCAAAGGAAAAGTAATAGTAGCTGACACTAATGGAGCTCTCTGGATGGACCAAGAACTTTGGACATATTTCACCCATATTTAATCCTCACTACAACTCTGTCTAGTGGATACTATTACTATCCTATTAATGATGAGGAAAACAAGGCTTAGTGAGGTGTGGACACATAGCCAGAAAGGGGTGGAATATCTAACTGGGTGTGTGAAACCCCAGGGTCAGAGACTGACCGCCGTGCACCCTGCCCTCACCATCACACAGTACTGCTCAATTTTGGTTTGGCACTTGGGGATCCAGTAGGTATGCTTGTTCCGAGGGGTCAGTGCTTTCTTCAGGCCCTCCTGACACTCACATCCCAGCCATGAGCAGGGGTCACTGTCACAGCTACAGGGTGGATGTTCCCAGTCAATAACAGGGTCACCACACCTTTTCACTCCACAACTCTCCCCTAAAGAGCCTGGTGACTCTTATTTATGGGATGAGGTTTTTGTACTCTCTCCTGTAGGAGTAAATGCAATTGTATTTATTCTGGAGATGTCTCTATTGCTTCTGGCTTACAGGATTCTTAAGAAGCAGAAGACCTGCTCACCAGTCATTGTCAGAGAGAACACTTCAACATCCAGGACTCTAAATTAAAAACAGTTCATTCAGCGAATGTGGGGGTGGGGAGGCAGGAGAGAGCCTTTGTGGCCAACTCATCCTGGCAGCCTCAAAGAGATCTGTTTCTTTTTAAAATGAAATTGGGGGGGGGGCAAACGTAGATTATCTTATAAGAGGAGTAGACCATTGGTAATTGCTGTCCAAATTTCAGAAACTCCCACACCTCAGGCCCCAGCATAGGGAAATAGTATATATCTATCTAGTCAGTGAGGGAGAGTCCAGTGGGGATGGTGGGCAGGGGACACACGGTGAGAAGAAAGGGAGAGACAGATCTCACAGCTTGGCCTGAGTGGCCCAGTGACCTCTGACCTGGGAGGGAAGCCCCAAAATGAGGGAGAGATACTTTATCCTAGCCTGTGTCTGTAACTTCCTAAGGCCTCTGACACCTAACTTTGGGGAGACATCTTGGGCTTAACGTCTTGGTTTTCAGAGGGGAGTACTATATCCCACCAATCTGACTGTTCATGCCTCTCAAGAGAATACCCGGGAACAAAGAATTCCTTAACTGACCTCACGGATTACGAGGTGTCCACTTCTCCTGCCCTGGGTTAATGGGTATGTCTCTGATATTCAGGACAGCATTATCCATCCTCTGAGAGATCCTGGCTTGCCCTGCTTATATGTGGGGGTTGGGGGGAACTGGTTGGGTAGGGGTCACAGGTCACATCTTTCCTCTTATAATGATACTCAAAGCCCTTCTCCTGGTGATGAATTGTGACCTACGGAACAAAGAGAAGAGTGATTTATGTCTCACAAAATGGATAGCTCGTCTTACCTCCTTCTGATCATTCTCCTGTGTCTGTAATAGTAACTTTTTTTCCATTCAAGTAGACCCAGATATGATGTTGAGATGTTGGGTTGGGAGCATGGCTTCCCCACATCCTCTTTTGCTCTGTTTGTGGAATGAAGAGGAGTGTGGGTGGTCCTCTGTGCAGACCTCGTCCCTCCTTGTTCTCCCTCTTCACACCTCTGCTTGGTTTTATCCCATTCCATGGGTTTAACCACTTCTAGCCCTTGCTTCACCCTGCTTTCTGCTTGTGGCGGTGCTGGCCTGAGAAGAGCTCCATTTATGTGCCAAAGCCAGAAAGCTGTGCATGGTGAAGCTAAGAAGCTTGGGATGCTCCAGGCTGTGGACCCATCAGAGGACCTTGCTTGGGGCTGGGTGAGTCTGGCCTCCATTTAATATCCTAAGTTCATTACCATGTGGGCATTGCACTCACAGTTTCTGTTGAAGAAGGACATAAAGAAATAGCTGTGTGAATGTACACTTGTCTGTACCACACAGGACCAGCACAGATGGGTTGTAACCATGGTCTTTGGTGGGAGAACCAAAGGGAACATGGGAGAAGAACATGGGAGAGAGCTGACTTCTTAGTACCAGACAAAGCTTGATTTATTTTGAGTTTTTAAAATACTTTTTATTTTGAAACAATCATGTATTCATAGGAAAAATAGTATGGAGAGGTACTATGTACCCTTTACCCAGTTTCTCCCAATGGGTCCATATGACATATTGCGCTATAATACCAAAAGCAGAGAGTTGACATTGCAGTAATGTGTATAGTTCCATGCCATTTTGTCATACAGATTCATGAAACTACCACCCCACTGCCTCAAGACACAAAACTGTTTCTATCGCCACCAAGATCTCTGTTGTGCTACTCCTTTGTAGTCATGCCTGCCCGCTTCCGACTGACTACCATCACAACCACTAATCTGTTCGCCATCACTATAATTTGTCATTTTGAGAATGTCACATAAATGGAACCATGAGATATGTAACTGTTTAAAATTGGTTTTTCTTGTTTAACATAATACCTTTGAGATCTGTCCAGGATGTTGCTTGTATCGATAGTTTGTTCCTTTTTATTGCTGAGTTGTATTCCATGGTATGGATGTACTGTGATTTATCTGATCGTTCACCTATTGAGGCATATTTGGGTTGTTTCCAGTGTGGGGCTATACAAGTAAAGCTGCTGCTATAAACAATCATGTACAGGTTTTTGCGTGGACATAGACTTTCATTTCTCTAGAATAAATGCCTAGGAGTGCATTTGCCGGGTTGGATGGTGGTTGCTTGTTGATTTTTTTTTTTCTTAAGAACCTACCAAACTTTTTTCCAAAGTGGCCGTACAATTTTACATTTGCACCAGCTATGTAGGAGAGATTCAGTTTCTCTACATCTTTGCCAGCATTTGGTGTTGTCACTAATTTTTATTGTGGCTATTCAAATAGGTGTGAAGTGACATCTCAGCATGGTCTTCATTTGCATTTCCCTAATGGCCGGTGATGTTGAACATCTTTTCATGTTCTTATTTGCCATGTGTGTGTGCTCTTCATTGAAACGTCTGTTCATATAGTTTGTCCTTTTTGTAACCAGATTTTTTACTATTGTTTTGAGAGCTGCTTATATATATGAGATACAGGTCCTTTTGGGGGCATGTAGTTTGCAAATATTTTCTCCCAGTCTGTGGCTTAAGATCCCCTTAATAGGATCTTTCACAGAAAAAAAAAGTTTGGATTCTGATGAAATCTAATTAATCAATTCTTAATTTTCTGGATCCTGCTTTTGGTGTATGTCTTAAGAACTCCTCACCAAACCTAGTTCCTGAAAGTTTTCTCTTACGTCTTCTTTTAAAAGTTTTATAGCCTTGCATTTAAATCTGTGATCCATTTTGAGTTAATTTTTGTATAGGTGTGAGGTTCTTTTTTTTTTTTTTGCCTATAGTTATCCAATTGCTCCCGCATCATTTGTTGAGAAGACTATCATTTCTCTATTGAATTGCCTTTGCTCCTTTGTCAAAAACCAGTTGGCCATGCTTGTGTGGATCTATTCTGGGTTTTCTCTTCTGTTTCACTGATGTATGTGTACATCTCTCTGCTAATACCACACTGCCTTGATTACTGTAATGGTATAGCAAGTCCTGATAACAGGTAGAAGCTTGATTTTTAGTCTGCAGTGGTATATGTTTATGTTATGGTTACCATACTTTATAACCAATTCAGTTTCCCTTCTACTTTGCCTTTAAGGAGACTTAAAGACAAATTTGAAGCTTGCTTTTTAGTAACTGGATGGGATCTTATGTATTTCTGTGCTCCAGCTTTTCTTCTAGGCTTAGCTGAATAGTTGTATTTTTCCTTTGAACTTGATTTGTTAATCTATGTTCCTAAACTTTTTCTATTCTCAACAACAGTCTTGCAAAGGAGGTGTCAGCATCTCTATTTCACAGTTGAGGAAATGGAGGCTCATTCAAGACCACCTGTCCAATACATGGCAAGCAGGAATTCCTTCTCGGGGTCAGCTTAATTCCAAGCCCTCTTCCTTTCAGGGCCACAGAATGCCTCTCAGTTCTGGATTCTCTCATCCTTGAACATTTGGGCCTGAGCTCAGTGATCTCTGAGGTCCTTGCAAGTTCTCAGATCCTCATCTCATGCTGTTAAGTTGCTGATGGAGATGAGACTGGGAGCAGGGCCAGTTAGGTCTGAGCTTTGCTGAGAGACCTGCTATGAAACCTGGCAGAAGCTGAGGGTATAGGCTGGCTGGCTGGCTTTGATCAATCCCCAGCTCTCTCAGTTTAGAAGATCTTGATTCCTGGGGTGTGGCCTCCTGTTTGGGATGGATTACATTTGATCAGGGTGGGGAACGAAACCAAGACAGGGAGTGTCAGGCTACACCATGAGGTTGAAGGATGGGTGGATACTCCAGTGAGCAGCCCTCTCCCAGCACCGGTCCTCCGAACCCCTTTGCCCCGTTGGGATGCTCAGGAGGCTCAGGGGAAATGCTGGAGGCTCTGACATGGCTGGAGGGAAGAGCACCAGCCTGGGACAGTAACCCCAAATGAACTTGGGGATATTCAGTCTGGTCAGCATTGGTGCTGACTCCCACAGGGTTGCTCCCTGCCTCCCAGAAAGTAGGCACACGAACCCTTTGGTAGAAATTCAGGGGGATCCCTGGGTGGCTCAGGGGTTTAGTGCCTGCCTTTGGCCCAGGGCGTGATCCTGGAGTCCCAGGATCAAGTCCCATGTTGGGCTCCCTGCATGCAGCCTGCTTCTCCCTCTGCCTGTGTCTCTGCCTCTCTTTCTCTCTGTGTGTCTCTCATGAATGAATACATAAAATCTTTAAAAAGAAAGAAGAAAGAAAGAAAGAAAGAAAGAAAGAAAGAAGAAAGAAAGAAAGAGAGAGAGAAAGAGAGAGAAAGAAAGAGAGAGAGAGAGAGAGAGAGAGAGAAAGAAAGAAAGAAAGAAAGAAAGAAAGAAAGAAAGAAAGAAAGAAAGAAAGAATGAATTAATTCAGTGTGCACCTGAGTCCTATAGGAACCTGGGAGTCTGGTAACAAACATCAGTAATACCTATTTTTGTTCCTCAGAATGCTCTTACACCCCTGAGAGATGCTGGCCTAGAGCACAGAAAGCCTCAGTTAAAATGCAGGTGTCATTGGGGAGGGCCTCAGTAAGCCAGTGTTTGTCCAACCAACCCGCCAAGATGCCCTGAGTTCTAGGAGAGAGTAAACAGGTTTCCACATAGGAGTAGACAAGAGGATGAGTGGATGAACCATGAGTATTATATTTCTGGAATCTTTTATGTTTTATCTTAAAATCAAGTGAATTTTAGGTTTTCCTACACAGTATAGTGTATGTTTCCAAATAATGTATTTCCCCCTAAATCTTGGAGTAACAGTGATGCTCTAGGAAGCTATGCTGCATCTAGCTCGAGTCTCCCAAATGTGACTCCCAGGTGGAGCATAGCAAGTTTGGGAAACACAGCACAGGTAGACCTCACGCCAGAACTAGTTTATCCAGTTAGTTCACTCAGCCAGCTTGGTACGTGCAGAGGGACCGGTACCTAGAAAGTTTAAGTGGGACAGGTACGGGGTGTGGATGTCAGACAATTCCTGGGCTGGTCTCTGCGACGCCCCAGGAGATGAGCCAGCTAGAGAATGCACTGAGGTCCCTATGGGCCCGGAGGAAAGGGGTAGTAGCCAAGGGAAGGGCGGGGAGGACAGCAGGCTTCCAGAGTCACCCTTGCCTTGCATAATGGGCTGCCAATGAGTTTGCAGGATGGGATTAAACAGACCACTTTCTCAGTCGTTTTACATCATTCTTGCCTCATGCCTCAGGGCCTTTTGAAAGCTTCCTGCTTTGCCTTTGATTCTCAGAGCATTTGAGGGGAGTAGAGTGGCAGCTAAGCATTGGTGCAGGAGCCCTGGGCTCACTCACTCATAAGCCTTTACTGAGCATCCACCACGTGGGGCTCTGTACCAGGTATTACTGTTTGTACTTGGCTCCCTAAGAGGCTCCCAATCTTCCAAGAAACAATAATCTGTAAATTCCCTGCCTCTCAGCATGACCAACAGCCTTGATTTGTCCAGGACTGAGGCAGTTTCTGGGACACAGGACTTTCAGTTTTCAAACTGGAAAAGTTCTGGACAGGTTGGGACAAGTTGGTCACCCTACTGCTTCCCTTGCTGTGACATTGTACAAGAAAGGACTTCGACCCTCTGCTGATGGAGGGTCAGGGATGGTGCCCAGTGATGGAAATAAACCTCAAGGATCTATGGCAGGAAGGGATTGTAGTCTTCCAGAGAGAAGATGAGCATGAGCCAGGACACTGGTGGTGGGGCTCATGGAGCAACGAGCCCTATTACTCCTTCTCATTTGTATGCAGAAGCCTGTCTTCGTTGTTCATCATGATTGCTACAGCATTTTTAACTTCTCATGGTATAGAATCCATACAAGTGATGATATAACTGACCTGTAGAAAGATGGTGTTTCTTGGCTTATAGAATTAGTTGAATTTCAGAGTTGAACGAGACAAGAAAGATCATCTGCTCAAAGAGGCAGGAATCCTCTTGATGTCCTTACCTCTTTTGCATAGCCCTAGTAACGGGGAACTCACCACCTCACAAGGAAGGCCCAGGAGCTGGTAGCAACACAGGCTTTATTTTTTTATTGTTTTTAAAAGATTTTATTTATTTATTCATGAGAGACACACACACACACACAGAGAAAGAGACAGGCAGAGACACAGGCAGGGGGAGAAGCAGGATCCATGCAGGGAGCCTGATGCGAGACTCAATCCCAGGACTCCAGGATCACACCTTGGGCCAAAGGCAGGCGCTAAACCACTGAGCCACCCAGGGATCCCTGCAGCACAGGCTTTATTTTTTTTTATTTTATTTTTTTTTATTTTTTTATTTTTTTAAATTTTTTTTTATTTATTTATGATAGTCACAGAGAGAGAGAGAGAGGCAGAGACACAGGCAGAGGGAGAAGCAGGCTCCATGCACCGGGAGCCTGACGTGGGATTCGATCCCGGGTCTCCAGGATCGCGCCCTGGGCCAAAGGCAGGCGCTAAACCACTGCGCCACCCAGGGATCCCAGGCTTTAAATCTCTCCTATGTTGAACTGAAATCTCCCCTGCCTTTCCATGTACATCCCTAGAGGGAAGCTAGCAGAATCCCCTCTTCCTGGTTACTGCCCTCGATATTTCCAGTAGAAAACAGTCTCCTCTCTCCCATAAGTCCCTGTAACTGGGGAGCTGCTTGGCAGGGTTGAAATGGAAAGCCAGGTGGTCTGGGCTACTCTCCTCTGAAAGCTGAACCAGGCTCTGAAGTTGGGCGTTGCTAAGGGGTGTGTGTGGTTCCCGACTCTTGCTGTCCCCGATCACAAAAGTTTTCTTGCTAGTTTCAGTCACTGCAAGGAGTGTGGTCCCCACTCATGAGGGGGCCTCCGGCTTTGTGGAGGCCGGTGGGCTCCGAGTTTCCAGGAACCAGCAGAGATCTTCTCATCATGGGGACCTTCACCCCATCAGATCCTGCAAATTTGTTATGCCTTCATGAGCTGCAAGGCCTGCCCCAACCCATTATTCCTCCTTACCCCCAACTTCCTCTGTTCTCACTCTCAGCTCCTCACTTCCTCTGACTCTGCAGGCCTTCATGGAGTGTCCATGCCAAGCCTGGAAAAGCTCTGAATAAGTCATTGAGTCTATCATCTAGTCTCCAAGTAGATGGCATCTCTCAGGAGGCTCACTGGGGACAAGAGGCTCACTGGGGACTCCATCCTGACTCTATCACCAGAAGGCCTAGCAGAGACCCTCACAGAGGGATCTGACCTAGTGCTAGCAGGAACATACCTGTGGGATGTACTCCAGGGATACACCTCACACATCCCTCCCATCCTAAAGTGGCAGGACCAAATTATTGTAGAACCAGCTTTGTCTATTGGACCATCTCCACCCCTAGGCCTTGTCACTGACTTGGAAAGTAAGCCTGCAGGGCCCTGTGGTTGTCCATTTCATTTCACATTGCCCTGCTGTCAGGAGGATGTCCTCCTAGGCTCACTGCAGCCTGGGGCTCCTCCTTTGTACTCAGTGTCCCAGCAAAGCACTGTTCCACTGAATCAACATGAAAATTTAACATTTAACATGTAAAACTAGCAAGGAGTGGGGACAAGCTTGTTTGGGTTGCTTAAATTAACAAATATTCAGAATTCCCACCCTCAGCAACACATTTTTATTGGTAACAATTATGATATGGTTTTCAATCGTCACACAGATGGATACATTTTATGAGGGCAAATATGTATGGGAAAATATATGAGGGCATATGGATATTTAATTGTGATATTTAATTTGGATATTTAATTTGGGGGAACCCATTATGCGATAAATTTAGTGAAATAGTAAGTGGGCCTTTCAGAAATGCTATCTGACTAATCTTACCATGCTCCGAGGTGTATATTATCCACCTTTTATGGTGGAGACTAGCAGGCAGCTCACGGGAATTGCCATATCACACAGTGACAGAGCTGGTATTTGGGGACTCTTTCCTCTATGGCTGCTTCCTGCATCCCACCATAATTCCACCAGCTGAGCCAGAGCTTTGCTACTTCAGTCCTTCGTACCAACAGACACAAGCAGAGCTATTTATTTATATTTATTATTTTATTTTTCTAAGCCAGATTTGACAATGGTAGCCCTGTAAGTCTTTATTCCTCAGCTTTGCTCTTTTGTTGCACATCCCCTCCCCTCTGCTCATAAGGCTAGACAGATGCTCCAGCTGTATGGCACACAAGCACTTAGACCAGAGACCCCAGCCTGAAGTGGGGGAAGCCATCAGGTGAGTTGGAAATACTTCCTAAAGAATAAATGGAACCCCAGTCAGCTGAACGACATTTTATTATATGACTCATATGCTTAAAGGCTTATAATGAGGAAATGACTCGCATATCTAGCAATCGGATATGCATTCAGGTACACCAGGGGACATCCATCTATGGAATATTTACGAATTATTATTAAAAGTTTTCTTGAGAGGTGCCTGGGTAGCTCAGTCAGTTAAGCATCTGCCTTAAGCTCAGGTCATGATCCCAGGCTCCAGGGATTGAGCTCAATGTCAGGCTACCTGCTCCTTGGGGAGCCTGCTTCTCCCTCTCCCTCTGTCTGCTGCTCCCTCTGTCAAATGAATAAATAAACAAATAAATATTTTCTTGAGAATAGTTTGGGGGTAAGGGTTTGTTCTATAACGAAAGCAGAAGCTGCAGGATAGGCAACTATATGTAGAGATGATCCAAATTTTTAAGTCACAAGAAGACTTGAAAAGTATATACCTAAACAGATAGTTCTCTGTGTGAGAAGCCCACAGATGATTTTTGTCTTCCTTCTTTGTGACTTCCTATGTTTTCCATTTTTCTGCGGTAAACATGTCCTGTACTTATAATTAGAAAAACCTGCCAATTAAAATGCCCTAAAGCCTGTGGGGACCCCACACCCCCCTTTGTTGGATGCAGTGAGACATGTGTTGTGGAATATGAAATGTGATATAAGATGGGAGGTGTCTGGTCTCCAGGTACCTGAGGATGGACCAAAGATGAAGTCAAGATGGCAGGTGGGGGTGTGGGCTTCTCTAGAAGACCATTCCCATGGTTCCCATCACTGTTCTCATGGCATTATTATGTTTGTTATTGCATTTGAGTCTTATATCTCTTCAGAGTTGGGGGTAAAGTTGAATAATAATACTCCAATTCTATTTTTTTTAATTTTTATTTATTTATGATAGTCACACACACACACACAGAGAGAGAGGCAGAGACACAGGCAGAGGGAGAAGCAGGCTCCATGCACCGGGATCCCGACGTGGGATTTGATCCCGGGTCTTCAGGATCGCGCCCTGGGCCAAAGGCAGGTGTCAAACCGCTGCGCCACCCAGGGATCCCTCCAATTCTTTTTAAAAAAGATTTTAGTTATTTATTTGAGAGAGAGAGAGAGAGAGAATACAAGCAGGAAGGAGGGGCAGAGGGAGAAGTAGACTCACAGTGGAGCAGGGAGCCCAGTGTGGGACTCCATCCTAGCATCATGACCTGAGCCAAAGGCAGACGCTTAACTGACTGAGTCATCCAGGTGCCCCAACAATACTTTAATTCTTAAAGAGAGGTAAAACTATGGAACATTTTCTTCTCTGAGAATATTTGAGAGGCATTTCTCTGCTTTTCTCTCTGCTCTTCTGGTGCCCATTCCCAGGGACTGGCTCAGAGCTTGGGAATCTAGCCCTAAGGTTGGCCAAGCATCTTAGGGAAGTGAGTGTATCTGATGGGCTCCATGCCATGAAGGAAGAGTGTGCCTGAGGGAGAGGCAGTGAGGATAGAATAGAGGCTGAGACAGGAACTGCTAAGTGCTGCCTGGAGTCTGGTCCTGAGCTTGGACTTTTACACCTGGAAGGATGTGGGAACATCCTGGGTGGGTTTTACCTAGTCATTTGGTAAGCCTTGATTAAAAAAAAAAAAAGAAAAAAAGCCTTGCTTAACTACCCCCTGTTTATAAGATAGCACTCTGCAAGTGTTTCTATTCAGCAGGGGTTTCAAAACTCTAAGGCCAGGAATGGTGTCAGGATGGCTGCCTGAGATGCATTCATTTTGTTCATTCATTCATGTGACATGTCATTATTGATCACCTATCATCAACCATTAAAGATACAATGATGAACAAGAAAGAATGGGCTATGCCTTCTCCAGAGATATAAACAATGGGTAGATACACAAATAAACGTAGTTACAAAGTGTGTCACGAAGGAAAAGAGGGGCACCTGGGTGACTCAGTGGTTGAACATCTGCCTTTGCCTCAGGTCATGATCCTGGGGTCCTAGGATCAAGTCCTATATCAGGCTCCCTGCAGGGAGCCTGCTTCTCCATCTGCCTATGTTTCTGCCTCTGTCTGTGTCTCTCATGAATAAATGAATAAAATCTTTTTAAAAATAGAAGGAAAAGAAGTGGGTTTTATAAAGGAGAAGGGAGTAGAGACAACTGGATTTTGCTTAATACATGTGGGGCCATGAACTCTGGATTCTAAAAAGTCACCTTCATGCTTCTGATATATAACCTCTGCATAGAGAACACTGCTGTGCTTCAGACAAGGTACCTATCTTGCAAAGGCTCTGGTTAGTTAGGATAAGATGGATTATAGAAAACTATAATGAATTATGGGTTTACATAACAAGGGGCTTCATACTACAAATACTTACAGATACTTCTTAAATAAAACACCACCAAATATTTTAAAATGGAGCCAAGCTTGTGAGAAAGAAAGTGAAATTTTCAGGTGCAAGAAATGAAGAATGAGTTGAACCAAAACAACGAGTACCCACAGACCCTGCAGTAGGGATAGAGGGGAAAATTGTGTGTGGTATGACTAGACCAGTGAAGAAACCCTAAAGAAACTCCTAATGGAGTTTGGGTATTCCTGTGCTCCTTTGGGAGCAAAGATGGCGTGGGGAGTTGGGCCTCAGACTTATGCATAAAGCTGCCCCCCTAGTGAGAAGGGAACTAATGAAACTCTGCCCACCGCCCTAGGGACAGCAAAGAGGCTTATCTCTAACAGGACCTCTGGGTGAAATAATTCCTCTAAGAAATTATAACCCCCAGTCTGTGCTCCATAGAATTGAAAACAGAATTTATACTATCCACGTAGTATGGGAATCTCTAAGCGGATAAGTTAGCATAAAAATTGTTTTGGGGCTGGTGATAACTCTTTGCCATCTGGTAGACACAAGAGTAAAACCACTTTGGAACGATGTTTCTATAATCTAGACCAACCAGAATCCCCAAGAGAAGACAATGCCCTTGGAAGAGGAGCCTAAAAAACAATTACACAAGGAAATGATCTACCATAAGCAACAGGCAGCAGATATATCAATGAGGAAGATTAGCACCTCAAGATTTTGAGATAATGGGGCATTCTGAAAGAAATTATAAAACCATATTAAAAATGTTTAAAGAGATATAAGAAGAAATAGAAAATAGCAGGAAAGAACAAACTGTGAAAAGGGAATGGGCAGTTTTGAGAAATATGTGGGGATTCTAGAGATGAAAAATATAGATATGAAAATTTAAAATTCAGCGAATGGTTAAATAGCAGATTAGAGAATTTCCCAATTTCAGACCCTTAACTTAGTAACATCTGCACTTAATGATAATTAGTAAGTGGAAGATAGGATTGAAGAAGTTAGTCTGAATATAGCACAGAGGAATAAAGAAGTGGAAACTGTGAAAGATATTAAGACATTAAGGGCAGGGTCCAATAAAAGTCTGAAATGAGTGCCAAAGAAGAGAATAAAATGAATAGATGACAGTATTGAAGAAATGACAGAGTTTTCAGAATTGAGAAAATGTATTGTACCATGATATAAAAAAAGTATAGTAGATTCCTGCAGGAATTTATAGGAAGAGCCCAACCTCTACATATTATAGTGAAATTGCAGAACAGTAAACAGTAAAATTTTAAGAACTCTAGGGTGAAATTGCAGATTACTTATAAGAATCAGTAATTAGATCAACACTAGTCTTCTCGAAATAAATAATAGATACTAGAAAATAATGGAATAGTTTTCAGAATGCTAAAAGAAAATCATCACCAAATTCAAATTTTATAACTAAAAGATAATTCAAGAAGACAAATTAGAGATTTTCAAACAAAAGCAGAGAATTTACCAATCATCAGTCCTCACTAAAACAAAGAAGGGTGAAATTCATAAAGCAAGAAAAAAAAAAACAGAAGAAAAGGTTAGTATGCAAAAAGTGGGAGTAATTATTAATTGTAGGTAGACAAAAATAATAATCATTAATGGAGGGCGGAAAAGATGGAAATAGGAGAATACATGCCATTCATATGAAAAATTAGAAGGGAAAATTGGAATTAAATCTTAAGTCTTGGGCCATCTGAGTGGCTCAGCGGTTAAGCTCTGCCTTCAGTCCAGGGCATGATCCTGGAGTTCCAGGATCGAGTCTCGCATCAGGCTCCCCGCATGGAGCCTGCTTCTCCCTCTGCCTGTGTCTCTGCCTCTCTCTCTCTCTCTGTCTCTCATGAATAAATAAATAATCTTTTAAAAAATAATAAATAAATAAATCTTAAGTCCTTAGCTTGTTTGGGAGGAGAGGGGAAAAATTTACTCTTTAAGTCAATTATGTATGTTAAAATGTATAGGTAATTTAACAGAAAAGATGCTGAATCTATACCATCCAAAGCAGAAGAAAGTAAAAAGTTGAAACCTAATCCAATCAATAAAAGGCTAGAAAAGAGAGAATGAAAGGCAAAAAATAAAAATAAATACAAATAAAAACATCATGGAAGTAGAGCATGATAAAATGAGGTAGATATAAATCTCAATTTGTCAGAAATTACAACACATGAAAATGGATCACTCTCACCATTTCAGGGCTAGAGAATTTCAGGCCAGATTGAGCCAGAAACAGAGACAGAGAGAGAGAGAGAGGGAGAGGGAGTGAGAGAGAGAGAGGAGGGAGAGGGAGGGATGGAGGGAGGGGAAAGGAGGAAGAGAATTAAAAAGATAATTCCCCCTGAATAGGATCTTTGGCCCAATGTCTATGATCATCTTTTCCTGATCACCTGCCCTGTAAATTTCCGATTCACTTGTCCAGCCCCCACAATTGTATAAGTCAATTCCTTGAAACATATATACATATACATACATGTATGTATATCTTCTGTTTCTGGCTTGATCAAACCCTGAAGTAGACAAAACAATGGCCTCCCCAGTGTCTGAGTACCCTAATACCCAGAACCTGTGAATCCATTACTTTACGTGGCAGAAAGGACTTAGCAGAAGTAATTACATTTTTTAGAATAGATTGTCTGGGTGGCCCAATGTAATCACAGGGTCTTTATAAGAGGGAGGTGGGAAGGTCAGAGTCAGCCACAAAGGTAAGAGGGAGAGAGATTTCAAGATGCTCAACAGCTGATTCTGAGGAGGAAGGAGCCACAAGCTAAGGAGGTCTCTAGCAGCTAGGAAAGGCAAGGAAGCAGATTCTCCGCTAAAGCTTCCAGAAGGACTACAGGCCTACCGTCCACCTTGATCGTAGGTCTTCTGTCCTCCAGAACTGTAAGACAGTAAATTTGTGTTGTTTTAAGCCACTAAGTTTTATGGTGATTTGTTCCAATAGGGGTAAAAAACTAATACAAATATTGATTCATTCAGGACCCTTCCCTTCTTCCCCAGTAGCGATGCCTTCATTCAGGCTACTTCTTGTCCCTCAGCAGGACCACTTCTCCTGCTTTTCATTGTCTCCCAGAGGTATGTTCTCTGCCTCTCCATAGGAAGTCTCAATTGTTTCTCCCTCCCTCCTTCCTTCCTTCCTTCCTTCCTTCCTTCCTTCCTTCCTTCCTTCCTTCCTTCCTTCCTTCCTTCCTTCCCTCCCTCCCTCTCTCTTTCTTTCTCTCTCCCTCTCACACCTGCTTTTAAGGACTTCTGATTAATTGAGTCAGGTCCACCCAGATTATGTAGGATAATCCTCCTTACTTAAAGTCAACTCATTATATATTGTAATGACATCTGCAAATTTCCTCCACAGCAACACCTACTTTACTTTGATTGAATAAAAAAAGAAAAAAGAATAACTGGGGACTGTAGCCTAGGCAAACTGACACATCAAAAACATTGCCAAAGGGCAGTGACAGGACCTGTATATGGCAGGATGTGGGAGCAGCAGGCAGAGGGCTCCAGGAGAGGTGAGCACCACTGGGCAATAGACAACCCTCCAAAAAGGGCTGCAGGGGCCAGAGGGGCTTTGCTGAAGTCACTGAAGGGAGGAAGGCGTATTTTGGGGTGAGCTGCTGCAAGGAGGCCTAGAATGGGGCATTCCGTCCACTTCTTCCCATGACTGGAGTCTCCTTCCATTCTCCCCACAGATCAGATGCCCAGCATATCGCCAGTGCCTAGATGCCCCTTCCTTATGTTGTTTATCGGTATTTGTTCTGTGATCTGCTGCAGAGGTCACCCGCCCCTGGGCTGCAGACATGAATGGGTAGCGGTATTGGGGAAGTGGGTGAGCTCATGTCTGCTCCTCCTAGGCTGTAGCTGGTAGGCGTCAAGTATTTGCTTAGCTAATCTTTTCCCGTCTAAAGATGCTTATTGGTGATTTCATTCATGAGTCTTAAACCTGCAGGTAGAAATCTCAGCCAAAACAAACCAGGTGTGGATGATGAAACCACATTCCCTTGCACTTGCCTTCAACTCTCTAAGTGAGGCAGCGTGGGATAGTCAAAGGAACTGAGAGGTGGGCAGAAGTATGCAGCCAGGGGTAGACTGCGGCCTCCATCAGCAGCACAGCCAGACCCTCAGCATGTGAAGAGACCACGTGTCCAGATAGGCAGATGGCCAAGGGAAGTGCTGAGAAATCATGAGATTGCCTCAGTTTTGTAATGGATTTGCACACGGAGGTTGGGCCTTATCTCTAGGAAAGAGATACCTGGAAAGGTATAGGTTAAAGCTCAGGAGGACATACCTGAGTCTGAGATGGTGGTTCCCTAAGCATAGTCCCTGTTCTAGCAGCACTGGCATCACGTGGGATAAATGCAGATTCCTGGGCAATCCCAGAGCTTCCGAATCTGGGGCCCAGCCAGCTGTTTCAGCAAGCCCTCTATGTAATTCTGATGCACCCTGAAATTCTAGAACCTCTGCTCTGAAGCCAGGTACATATCGGGACACTGATTCGCTTGCAGAGGTCACCGGGGTATCTGGGATATCATTGTCCCCAAGCCACTGGTGGGAAGTAATCAATTAAATTGAAATGGTGGCCAGGGAATGTGGGTCTCTAATGTGGAGTCATAGTTGATGGGAGGAACTTTGGGGACTTCCTGCTCCATGTAGTCTGGGGCAAAGCCAAGGGCCATGCATGTCAGGCCCTGAGACCTGCCCCTGGGCCAGGAGAAAGGAGGCTGGGAAGGGTGCAAGAGGGTAGGGTCTTCTCAGCCTGGAGGACCGTGGCCGGCCACCTGTTGGAATTTAGAGAATCTCCACAAGTGCTCTGAGCCCACACACTTGCTGTGCTAGGCTGAGTTCCGTTTCAATCTCTCTTTCTCTTTTTTTTACCCAGGTAGTTTGGAGATGGCAAATGTTCTCAGGTCAGAAGTATTCAAACTAATGATATTTATAGCTTAAAATTAAATACTGTAGGTAAACAGAGAATTTGAGAAATTGGCTTGCTTTCCCCTTGCTCCCACTTCTCCCCTCATTTCCTGTGTTTAGATAGGACATGCCATAGTGCACAGAAGACCTTGACGCCCTGAGCGAGCCCTCCCAGCAGCAGTGGAGATCCCTGTGGCCTAGTCCCCTTGTCACTCCCTGGGGTCCTGGGCAGTGGGTGTGGGAGGGAGTGCCAGAGGGTGTGGGTAGCTGGGAAGGATGTTCTGATTGCCTTTATCTAAACATGGCTTTCCTATAGGAAAGAAGTGAGCATGCTTTCTTGACTTCCTGCCTTGACCTCCCATGTAACAGTTTCCTTTCCTCTCAAACACCAGCCTAGGACCTGAGGAAATTTTCCAAGAGAGGCTTTGGGCATTTTCTGCAGTGCTGACTTGAAGCCCTCTCTTCTCGCTGCCTGAGACCCACCCAGTTTCTTCCATCTTTCCCCACGCAGGCTTGCCAAGGAGGGTGTCCCTCTTCGCCCTCCTTGCTGAACTGAGGAGTGGAACTGGGAGGAAGGCAGAGGGAGGAGAGAGGGTAGGGAACACCTTGGGAGACACAGGAAAGTCAAAGGGACAAGGTTAGAGAAGTAGCTGCCCTCTGTCTGCAAAGTCCAGAAATGAGTTGAAGCAATGGAGAGAGTAGAGCTGGAATAGATGCTGGCGGGGATGACTGCAGAAGACCACCTCCATCCTGGTACGGACTTTGTTGATAAGGCTGCCCGCCCCTGGAGATAGTCAGGGTGGGGACCAGATGGGCAGACTTCTACCCATCTGGAGACTAGACAAAAGGTTGAACTTGGACCAAAACGCATATGTTGTTAGCAACCAACCTGCCTCTGTCAAGCTCCAGATCATCTTTCAGAGTTCCTATGTCCCAGAGAGCCCCGTGTCCTCCTGATTCTTCCACAAATTTAGCAAGTGAAGTTCTGTTAGGAAGCATTCCTGGGGGCTCCATTTCAGGCCAACACCCATCTCACAGATGGTGACTTGCAACTGTGTGGAGTCTAACAAGACATAGAGCTCTTCTGGCCTCAGGGAGAAGGAGCAAAGGTAACAGAAATAATGGGACAAGACATCTTCCCACAGCGGAGGTATTGCTCATGGAGTGTAGTGTCAACAAAAAGCCCAAGGGGGATTTATTTCAAAACCCAACATGTAGGGTACCTACGTGACTCAGTGGTTGAGCATCTACCTTTGGCTCAGGTTGTGATCCTGGGGTCCTGGGATTGAGTCCCACATCAGGCTCCCCGCAGGGAGCCTGCTTCTCCCTCTGCCTATGTCTCTGTGTCTCTCTGTCACTCACTCATAAATAAATAGATAAATTAATTAATTAATTAATTAAATAAATAAATAAAATATTTTTAAAAACCAAGTAGCAACCAAGTTACCATTTTATTTTGGAGATTAGTCCAAAGGATCTCATCCTTTCTTCTTGGGTGTGAGGTTGAATAACTCTCACCATTCACTCTTGGTCCCATTTTCTTTTGAGTTCCTTCCTTCCCTTTCCTTGGTCTCTTACCACCTTCCACTTCCACGTAGTCATCTAGGCACTGTCTTCCCTGGAGCTTTTCTCCTGCTGACATCCCCTGGTCCATGGCCACCCCCTGACTGGAGGCTCTTCCACTACCTGTTCCAAGACCTTGTATGGACCTACCTGCCTCTGGCCTTCCTTTTCTGTCCTCTATTCCTTGTCTTGTTACTGGTTAACCAAATGGTTGACAAGCATTATCCCTGCCAACAAGTATTCAGTGACAGCCAAAGAGAGAAAATTCTGTGGCTCTCCTTGGGCACCAATCCTCTTTCCTGACTTGGTTTTCTCCTCTCACCTATCCAGAACTTTCTCAGACTAACCAGATCATTTCCTAACCCCTAGGCCTGTCAGGCTTGCATTGTTCCGCTCCTCACCTTGTCTCCCAGGCTAGGATGACCCCTTTGCTCCTCTCTGCATTCTGACATTCTTGTCCTCAAAAACCCAGCTCTGATCTCATTTTCTCCAGGGCCCTCTTCCTTACCTTCTCATATTCTGAGTGCCCGTGGCACCATTATCTGTATGGCTGCTCTAGCATCTGCCCTATCGCCTTGAGAGTAGTTACTACTATTGTATACATATGCCTCATCTTATTACCAAACTGCCCCCAAAGGGGTCTGGCTCTGCTTGGCCCTTGGTCACCCCTGGAATATGCTTGGCCCATGATGCTATTCAATAAATATCTGCTTATCATAGTATTTTTAATGTTCCCTCTGGGCAAAACTAACAATGCCCACCCCCCCACACACACACACACTCATAGCCCCCAATAAAATCTATCTGAGCTGGCAGGCCAAAGGAATCATAAAGTGTTTCTGCCCCTTTGTCAGAGGGAGGCGCTGTTTCAGTCATCATAGGGAGATCCACATTCAGTGAAGGGTAGCTCTTGTGTGTGTTTTGAGCTAAGGGAGGTCTTTAGGAGTGACCAACCCCCCCCCCACCCCTTTCCATATAACCGTGACTGCCCTGGCATCACACGTGTGATGGCATTAAAGTGATGTTCAAACAGAGCTTGATGGGGAAATCAGAGTTAGGCCGACAAGGAGTCAAGAGAGGGCAGGGTACAGGAGAGTGTGCTAGGCTGAGAACAGCATGTCTGGGGGGCAGAACCCACATGAGGAGAGGTGTGTTTAAGGAAGAGACACAAGTGCAGTGCAGTGCACTGCTGCTGCCTCCCAAAGCCAGCCACGCAAAGGAAGGAGGCCTCCTACAGGTGTGCATGCTGGCAGGCACAGGTTCATGGTGAGTCTGGAAAAGGAAAAGGCTGGAAAAGCAAGTCAATATGGAGCTGCATCCTTTATAGGATCTAGAAAAAATGGTGAGTAGATACCATTCTCTGGCCTGTGGCAAAATGTAGACGGATTCTCTGATACTTGTGAGAATTGGCCATCAGTCAGGAAGACAAGTCATTCTATGTGACAGCTTTAAAAGGCACAAGGGGACACAGATTCAGCTGGAGGAGAGAAGGAATCCCTCCCCGCATTTTGCATGGGCTTCCCATGTCTATTGGCTCACATGGAAAAAAGGTCTGCGTATTTGGGGAGAATTCTCATGGACCCTCCAGCTGTGGATAGAAGGCAGAGGCACCTGAAAATGAGTAAGGAGACACTCAGTGTAAGGGAGCAGAGCCTAAAGGCAAGACAGACCAAGGATGGGAATAGGGGTGAGGCAGGAAATGGGTGCCCAGTACAGGAGGCCTTGGCTGTTACTTGTTCGTCCATAGTGGCCAATAAGTGAGTAATAGAGGAATTAAGGACATAGCTGGGTGAATTTGGAGGGACTCAGAAATTAAAAAATAAAGCAACCTGCTTTCTCAGGCACCTGGAAAACAAGTGAGAAGACTCTCCCTGGAGCTGGAGGGGGAAATGTGGTGGCCTAGGGAAGGTGAAACAGGTTTCTGCAAGGGTCAGCTGAGGCCAGCTGGGCCAGGGGGACAGGAGTCTATCACTGAGCCTAGGGCATGTCCCCTGTACTTCTAGTGATTGACAGAAGTCCTTTGGCTTGTAGACACATCAGTCTGTTCTGTGCCTCCATTGTCTTGTGTATCTCTATATCCAATTTCTTCTTCTTCCCATAAGGATAGCAGTCATTGAATGAAGGCCCGCCCTATTCCTGTCTGACCTCACCTTAACTTGATTACATCTTTGAAGAGCCTATTTCCAAATAAGGTCACATTCACAGGTATCAGGAGTTAGGGCTTTGACCCTCACACAATCCAAGGACACAGTTAAACCCATCATCCCTAGCAAGGAGGCGGGGCGGGGGGGGGGGGGGGGGCAGCATAGGTGGTAGAGAATATCCTTAGCATTTTACTGTGAGTTTCAGAGGCAGAGGGAGTTGGGTGTAGAGAGACGTGAGATCAGTTATGAGGATCATAACAAAGAGTGTTGGAGGACCAGCACTTTAGGTGGTGTAGTCCTTTGGGTCCATATCTTTGATATTTTCACTCTCATGGATCAGTGGGGAAACAGACTACCAGGTTACATGCCCCTCTTAAGATCTCCAGGAGGTCAAGTGGAAAAATCTGAAATCATGGTCATGACTTAGCACTTAGGGAAGACATTTTATCCCCTTGAGGTATCTGATGGGACAGAGAGATTCGAGTCTGAAACCAAGAGTCCTTTCCTCCTGCCATCCTTCCACCTGCCACCAGAAGAACAGAGAGACAGAATAACTACAGAAGTGTGGTGATTTTCCTATGTAGGAACTATCAATTCACTCTGTCGCAGGTTGTGTTTCCTCCTTCTCTGCCCCCCAAACATCTTATCCTGGCTGCCAAGGGCCTGCTCCATCTGGTGCCAAGTTTTAAGGGGGGCTGCATCTCTTTTAGAGTGATGGGATCTTGGAAGGCTGTGGGTGTCTGTGACAACAACCCGAGGCTGTAAATTCTGGGTCCCTCAGCATGCAGGGGAATGCCCAGGTGATCAGAATGGGGTGTGACACTGTTCCCATGCAGGAAAGCATGTCTCTGCCACTGACAGGCCTGTTGTAGGGGAGTCCCCACCTGTGTGAGTGCACGTGATGGGAGTGGCGGCCTGAGCATGCCTGTCCAGTGCATGTGTGTGCATGTGTGCATGTGTGCTTCTGCAGTAGCCTCAGGAGGCACTGTGACACCAGAGCAGCAGGCGGGAGAGTGCTGACAAGGAACACCCAGCACCAGCTGGGTCTGGGCCAATGGGCAGCCACACATACATGTCAGTGCCTTGGCCTCTCAGGCTGGGCAGCCGCTCACCCTTCTCTCAAGCACCTGCTATGTTTGACTCTCTTGCACGTTCTTGATACTTTGTTCTCAGTCCTCCAATGTGGCTTTGATGGGCTGAGCATGCTGTGGTTTATCAGGAACTCGGCAGCCTACGAGGGAGGCTGTAGGATGGTCTCAGCGGGTAGTGCGTGGGGACGAGCTGCCTGCAGAGGGGGTTTCCCTGGGCAAGGGCTCCTTCCTTATCCTGCCAGAATACCCACTCATTTCCACCAAACCTTCTTAGGCTTCACACGCTGGCCCAAGTCATGCTCAAAGACTCACACACTGCTCCCTCCTCGCCGCTCAGGGCAAGCCTCCAGTCTCTGGTCTGCTACCACACTTGGCAGGGTCAAGAGGCAAAGATGGGTCCAAGCTTTCATTTCTACAAATGGAGATGCTTGGGAGCTCTGATAGGGAGCTGGTCCAGGGTGAAACCCTAAGGAAAGTGGAAGAAGTTATAAGGGCTTGCTAAGCAACTTACCGGCCTCCAGAACTTTTTTGAGAGAGAAACAGGTACAATAGGAGGGAAAAAAATATGCATTTGTGCAAGGAATTTACAATCCCTCTGCATCATTTCAATTCCACTTACTTATGCCTTATGGGCACCCCGGGAACCAGTGGTGCCATTCACTGAAATGCATTCCTTCGCATTGATTTATTCCTTATCAAGCACTGGCCAAGCCATCGCCTCTTCTCATCAAGTAGCAGCCTGGCTTCTGTGGCCAGTTCCTTCCCCTACTCTGCTGGCTGGTGACAGGTATACATGCAAGGTGCCAGGATTGCCAAAAGGCCCAAAGTACTCCAGGTGATTGTAATTGCAGCCTGAGCTCAGTGCCCCGAATGAACAATGGACAGTGTGTAACAGGAGGGACATTCTTTGCCACCGGAGAAGCTAACCAGGGGAGGAGACAGGAGTAAAGAGCCCCCAGGGAGAATGAGTGGCCCCCACCCCCCAAAGGCTCGGTGGTGGGTAACACAGGGAGAGAAGGTGCACAGGGCTAGAAGAGGGAGGACCCTGGAGGCTGGGGCACTTCACTTGTTTCTAATCTGAGCTGGTGGGAATCTGCTGGAAGGGTTTTTACAGGGTCATGACAGGCTCTGATCTCCATTTTCAGAAGATCATACTGACATAGTACGTGATTGTATTTTCATAAAGTACAAAACAGGCAGCCTAACCTGTGCCACTAGAAGTCAGGAGAGTCATTCCCCTGGAGGTGGAGAGTGGCTGAGAAGGGCACAAGGGGCTTCTGGGAACCAAGGCACGTTCTGTTCTTTGATCTGGATACTGGTTCCTTAAGGGTCCTCAGTTTCTGAAATTTTATCAAGGCACACTCTGTGACTTATGCCTTTTTTGTGTGAATGTTATACTTAAAGTTTCTTAGAAGATTACTACTGGCCAACCAACAGATTGGAAGGAGGAAGGAGTGGGTTTAGGAGAAGGGTGGGAACCTGTGACCATGGCCAGGTGGTATCTGACAGTGACTGGATAGAGGGTGGTGGTGGAGCTGGAGAGCAGGGTGTGGATCTGAGTCTTGGTTTGGAGGTTGAAGTCCCAGGGCAAGAACTGAAACTGAGAAGAGGAGACCATGCAGGGTAAGATCATGGTTTGGGGCATGAATTTCAGATACTGGCAGAGAGTCAAAGCTGCAATGTGTGGAATGCAGTTCACTGCATGGCCCAGGCTGGAGGAGGGGCGTCTACCCTCCAGTGGCAGCAGGAGGCTTCAGTGTGAGTCCAGGGTGGGCCTGTGCAGGGGTGTGTGGGGTGCCCAGGGCCAGCATGTGTAGGAAGATGAACAAAGGGGCCGAAGATGGAGAACATCCTCATCAGGTGGGGAGCCAGAAAAGGGCTCCCCCATGCATTTCTAAGAAGGGACAGAGGGGCAGAAAGCAAGAGCACTGGGATGGCAAGTAACATCATAAAGGTGAGGGAAACCAAATGTGTCGAATGCTGCAGAACTTAGGTAAAGCCACCTTTGGAGGCCACTGGATTGGCAATTATATAGCCAGTAATCTTTTTTTTTTTTTTTTAAGATTGATGAATTGATTGATTGATTTGAAGGAGAGCGCAGGAGTGGGGTAAGGGTCAGAGAGAGAAGCAAACTCCCCATTGAGCAGGGAGCCTGATTTGGGGCTTGATCCCAAGACTCTGGGATTATGACCAGAGCCAATGGCAGACATTTAACTGACTGAGCCACCAGGTGCCCCCTCCCCTTTTTAAAAAGATTTATTTATTTGAGAGAGAGCACTCATGATGGGGGAGGGGCAGAGGGAGAGAACCCCAAGCAGAACAAGGAGCCCGACGCGACATGGGACTGAATCTCATGACCCTGAAATCATGACCTGAGCCGCTGAAATCAGCAGTCAGACTCTTAACCGACTGAGTCACCCAGGTGCCCCAATAGCTGTCAGTCTTGACACAAACAATTTTGGGGATGCCTCCTTCCCCCAAATTCTCATAAAATTGGGCAGCAGGATGATGGCCTGATTTGGTGTCAAATGGCTGCTATCATTCACCAGCTTTGTAATATGAGACAATTGTGTAAGCTTCCCTGACCTTCCATTTCCTCATCCATAAACAAAAGGAATCATACCTACCTTTCAGGGTCGTAGGAAGATTAACTTAATGGAGCAAATATTTGTTGGACATTTATTATGTGCCAGATAGCCAGATGCAAAAGATACAGGGTGACCAAGGCTGACAAATGGGGAAAGACAAAATAAATAAACAAAATGATGTGAAGAAAATAGCCCCTTGGAGCTTCCCCATGGCCACAAGCCAGCCTTCCTCCTGGCCAGCTTCCTGGGGATCAGCTCTCAGGGTGCTGAGCTCTTCTGATACCGTATCCCCGGTCCCCCCTTTTTCTCTCTCTCTCTGAAAAACTAGCTTCCTCTTCCTTGAGGGTTTAATCTTCAAACCCTTCAGGGAAGTGAGGGGAAAATATTAACAACTTATCTTGTTACTACAAAAAATAGGAAAAATATAAAATGTGGTGAAGCCTCCTTGTTAATACAGCCTGAACGTTCTTTTCCTGCCATAAGCGGATTCAAAGCAGTTTCCCTAATGGTGCCTTATGTCAATCTAACAAATAACTCGTGTGCCAACCTCTGAAGAAGACAAATGGCACTTGTATTCCATGAAGGAAAGCTTTTCTTTTCTTTTCTTTTCTTTCTCTTTCTCTTTCTCTTTCTCTTTCTCTTCTTTCTTCCTTTCTCTTTCTTTCTTTCTTTCTTTCTTTCTTTCTTTCTTTCTTTCTTTCTTTCTTTCTTTCTTTCTTCTTTCTTTCTTTCAGATTTTACTTATTTATTCATGAGAGACACAGAGAGAGGCAAAGACATAGGCAGAGGGAGAAGCTCCCTGCAGGGAGCCCCATGTGGGACCTGATCCCAGGACCCCAGGATCGCGACTTGAGCCAAAGGTAGATGCTCAACCGCTGAGCTACTCAGACATCCCAAGCTTTTCTATATTAAAAAAAATAATTTCTGGGGAAGAATTTGGACATATATTCACATAGATGTCAATGATAGGCTTGTTTCAAAGTTTTTATTTTTCTGAGAACCCTTGAGTACCATGCTCCTAGCTAATCTGATAAATTAATGTAGTCTCATATGCTCATGTTTCATCTCTTCTAGACTTTTCTTTTTAATCTATGATTTCTAAAGCCCAGGCTGCAGGTCCTTATCATCCCAGGCAGTCTCTTACCCACTCTTCTTCATTTTATCTTCCCTCACAAATGCTATCAGATCAATTCAGCCACCTGCCTTCTCCCTCCGTGGAGTTGAGCATCAGACAGGAAAAAAACCTAAACAACCACAGTCCAAAGTGTTTGTGGATCACCAGTGTTATGAGCTAGAGGGCTCACATACCTCCTTTTCTGTGTGCCCTGTGTCCCTTCAGACAAGGATGCCACAATGGCAAGATGGTTTTGACCTATATACTTGCAAGGCCCCTAGGACTCTGGCTTTATCAAAGGCCTTTTCCAACTCATAATAATATTAAATACAAAACACAAAATAGTAACAAAAACTAAAAGAATTATGCAGGTTGGGACTTTCAGTATCCATTCTAATTTTATCTTACATAGAGGCCTTCAGGTGAGATTTTTATCTAAGCTGAATAGACTAAACCAAAAAGTAGCCAGAAGATCTTATCTAATTCAATTCACCGGGGACCTGGTTCCCACCTCTGGGAGCCAGGACCCACCAGGCAGTTTGAAAATGGGAGAGGGTCCACTTGGACGTGATGCTCCTCTGTGCCTGCTGTGGTTTCCTGTGGCCTCCTGGCCTCCGCTGTGCCTCCATCCTCCCTGAAGCAGCTCTCACAGGCCTTTCTCGGTTATATTAGAAGAACCCTGCTATACAGTAAGGCTTCTCTGTGGACAGTAGAGGCTGGCAAGGGGGCACTGGAGAAACTGGTCAGGGGCCTGGCTTGACTGGTCTCCTCTCCCAGGCAAGACTCCAGTTGAATTCTCCAGCCTGGCTACTTCCCTCTTAAGGAAGAAAGAAGCTGTAGTGGAAATCATGGGGTTTTTTTTGTTTGTTTTGTTTTGTTTTTTGTTTTTTTAGACTATCTTGATTTTTATACTTCCAAGGGCTCCCAGGACCCTGTCATATCAGAGGCTTTTTCCAGTTCATAATAATACTAAAGATACCTTTTATTATTGCCACTACAAATACCACCAACTTTGTCCCAACACTGACTGTTTTGAATCTCTGAGCTTTATCTTGTTCAGACATTCTTCCTGAATGGGAAAAAATTTGATTTCCTGAATCACTTCTTGAAAGAGACATTCCCCTTTGGGGCCACGGGACCATGGTTTAGATCCAAAGCCACACCCTGGAGAAGGTATAGAAGGGGTAAGCAAGCCAATTGGCGAAGGGGGCCTTTCACATCTGAGTCCTTGCTTTGCTTCCTTATCTTTCTTTTGTCAGGACAGGGAAAAAGATCCCTGTCTCCCATCCAGCTCTGAGGGGCCTCTCAGGTGAGCCTCAGAGGAACTAACCCAGACATCCTCCTCCCCTTTCAGATGTCTACATCTCTCAAGTCCCCAGGAAACAGCCAGGAGTTACCCTTCTGGGTGGCCTTCTTTGTCCGCATTTGCACTATGGCCTCTTTTGGCCAGAGTCTCACCTCCTAGGTCTTTCCCATGTGGTGAACTGCCGGCCAGGACTGACAATGGGCTATGAGGGTAGAGACACTGAAAGACACATATACAAGTGGAGATGGGCAACACTCAGAGCCAGCACTGGTCTCTGGCCATCTGCCTTCTGTTGGAGACACACCAACCACTTTGGAAGATTCTGGTCAAATAAATGAGGTTTCAGAATGGATGAGTGTAGTAGGGAGGTCATGGAAGAGAGTTGTAGAGAAAGACCTGAGTACACGTTTTGGTTTGACTACTTAGTCCACTGACTGACAAGTGTATACTATTCTTTTCCCCATTAGAAAAGTGGGCATGGAATTATCACTTTGTTTGCTAGACTAGCATCGGAAAGACATTGGGTTTATGATTCAAGATGGCAGACTGCACACATTTTTCTCCCCTCATCTCCATCACCCTCATTATAATGAGAGTAATGAATGAAAGAATGGTGAAAGCCAGTCACAGAAAAAAGAGGAGAAAAGGGAAAGAGATTATGAATGGATGAATAGTTGCAATAATTTTAGCAAGATGGAGGTAGTTGGGAATGTCGAAGGACCAAGGAAGGACCACTCTCATGGGCGTGCATGCATGGGGCCTACAGTGTGGGTAGCCAGTGGACTGGGCATGGCCCTAGAGAGCAACAGATTTAGAACAAGGAGATGTGGCAGAGACAGAAATGAGAAGTGGGGCTGAACCCCAAGGGGTTATAGAGCAATCCCTTTACCCCTGGGAAGCATAGATAACCTTCTCCTTGAGCTGAGGAACCATCAGCTAGCATGGGTATGCACTGGGAAGGGAGGCCCTGTTCCTTCTGGCTCCCAGCTGGCTTGTCACAGAGTGAAGTGTTCCAGTATTAACGCAAATATGCATAGAACCATTACAAGTTGGGAGGAACAGGGAGAGGGGTGGGAGATGCGAGAACAAGTGATACAAGTTCTCCCCTATAATGGCTTGCAGTCTAAAGTGACAAATCAGGAAACTGCAGAACAAGCGTGTTATTTTGATACGTGTGGAGATAATCCTTGGAAAAGCTAAACCCAGAGGTGGCTGTCCCTGAGGTGCTGCACTGGTGGTGGGCTTGAGCTGAGTGCAGGCCTGGGCCTCGGCATTCTAAGCCCTTCTGTGTTACTTGATTTTTTAAAACATATGCACATAATACATTGATTCAAAATGAAGGGGGAAAGTGAAAAAGAGAAAAGAAATGTAAATGGATTTATGATTACATAGGAGAGATTCCAGCTGACTGTGAAAAGGGGTTTCTGATTGCCTAGTGTTGCTCAAACTCCATTGGGTTGTCAGCATGGCTGTGCAGTTCTGGTGCTTCCTGAGAGATGTGTGAGCCTGTCTGGGGCTCCAGCATAGAGATGGGAGCAACAGAATGGACTCTGGGGCCAGATTTTGACTCCCAGATGTTGGAAGAACAAAAGCAAGTGGCACCGTGGGGTCTCCTCCCTAACTCAGAGAACTGTAGAGTGGCCCTCAGCACACCCCTGAACTCTCCCCAAATTGCTGGCGAAAGTGAAAATAAGGTCTTACTATGCTCTTCTTTTCTTTCTCCTCCCTCCCTCCCTCCGTCATCCTGGTTTTCCTTTCCTCCTTCCCTCTATTTCTTCTCTCCCCTCCCTTCCTCCCTCCCTCCCACCTCCACCTCCCTTCCTTCCTTCCTTCTTCCAAAAAATAGTTCCATTTAGATTGCTGGCAGCTGCCACTTGTGGAGCAAAGCAGTTGTTCAAACTGGGAGGTCACAGCCTATGTCTCAATCAGGCCCCACTTCCTGCTCCTGATGGTTTTCTTCCCACTCTTAGGCTCCCTCAGTGTACTAAATTATCTCAGAGATATCCCATCCTGGTGGACGTCAGGCATCAAGTGAATTTAGAGTTTTGCCTTCCCCAGAATATATGTGGACAAAATCAGAAGTGGTTGACAGCAGAGTCAGTGATCAAACAGGTAGCAATTTCTTACACATTTTAGAACTTCTACCCAATGTCCCTATAATAAATGAGTGGATGCCTCAGATCATAGCCCTAACACTTAGTTTGGAAAAGAGGGTAATGAACAGATAAAGGATACCACGTCTTGGCTGTACTTTGACCCTGTCTCACTCATCCTGAGCTGCAGAGGTTTCCCTCCTTGTCCTTCTGGTTCACCCTTTATGGCTGTATTACTTACATCTTCAAGCTTGGCTGGAGCCCCGGGCCCCACTCTGAACCTTCACTTGGCATCGCAGCATCTCATCAGCCTTTAGCAGCTCTTTGGCACAGGTAGCAAAAAGAGTTCTCTTCATTAGGAGAAAGATCTTCATGACCACCCCAGTTTCCCCAGTTGCCTCCTCTCCAAGCTTCCTCTTCATGTTTGTTAGGGTTGAGAGGAGGAATGAAGCTATGGGTGTAAGCATTTGGGTCTTAGAGCTTCCTGCCTGCCAAACCCTGCCATCCCCTGCCTTAGCCTTTTCCTCGAGCTTCCTTCTACAAGATGTGCCTAAAGACATGTACAGTTTTACACACTAGCTGTTTATATTGGCACACCACACAAACTTAGCCATTTACATGGCTTCTGACCCTTTCAAAGTGGGCTCCTTGGATAAATAAATGTATTCCAATGACACTGCCAGTGCTCATAATATTAATAAAACAAAATGGGGCACCTGGAGGGCTCAGTTGGTTAAGTGTCCAACTCTTGATTTCAGCTCAAGTCATGATCTCAGGGTCCTGGGATCGAGCCCTGTGTTGGTTTCCATGCTGGATGTGGAACCTGCTTGAGATTCTCTCTCTCTCTCTCTCCTCTCTCTCTCCCTCCCTATCCCCCTCTGCCCCTCCTTCCTCCCCCTAAAAAACAAAACTGTGGAATTCCTTTCAAAAGCCTCAGAACACTATTTTGAATCCTTTCATGGTTGCAAGTCTATTTAAAAATTAGTTTCCCTTAAATCAACTCTATTGAAAGATAGCTTACATATAATCAAGTATTCAGATTGATTGATGAGTTTTGACAGATGTATACACCTGTGTAAATACTGCCACAATCAAGATATAAAATATTTCTACCACCCCAGAAAGCCCCTTCAGACCAATGCAAATGTTGAACTTTTTTATTTGGGTTTAGAAATAACCAACAATCATTTAGCATTGAGCCAAGTAAATGAGAGGGGCAGGGGAACAGACACATGCAGCTTTGTGCCTTGTGACCTTTGTGGCCTGTGGACTGACCTAGGGGAGGACTGAAGGTTTGGATTCATCCATCACTGAGGACAGACCATTGGAATGAACCTGCAGCTTCCTGAATGGCTGCTCTGATGGACAAGTTCCTGGAGCAAGGACTCATGAGTTAAGAGTGTTTAAAGACACATTCATTTACCTGACAACAAGTGAGCCCAGCTACAGACCAGACATCGTCCCAGGCAATGGGGAAGTGGCACCCTAAAAACCATTCATCATCATTCCTCCGTGCAGTCTCTGGTGGGGGAAGGTGCTGATAAACGAGAATGATATAATTTTAGGAAGCAGGAAGCACCATGAAGAAGAATAAAAGCCGAGTGAGGGGATAGAAAATCATGGTTTGCTATTTTAAGAACAATAATATGGCCCATATAATATGTCTTTATTTTATTTTTGTTTTGTGAAGAAATCACAAGGCTGATTCTACTGTAAGCCACTTTCTAGTATATGTGCTGCCGAAGCGAGCTGTAAGCCACTTTCTAAAAGGGACATGGGATCTTCCTTAAAGTATATTTTGCAAAGTGCTAGTACCTGTTATACAAATATATATATATTTATATACACACACACACACACACACGTGTGTGTGTGTGTGTGTGTGTGTTAAAGTGTATGTGGTGGGAGGGGCATCCATGGTTGGAGAAGTATGGAGAAAGTTGGATAAAACAGTTAAGCAGTTTTTTACCGAAGACTTTTCTCAGAGTCTTTTTTTTTTTAAATTTTTATTTATTTATGATAGTCACACAGAGAGAGAGAGAGAGAGAGAGAGAGAGAGAGAGAGAGAGAGAGAAAGGCAGAGACACAGGCAGAGGGAGAAGCAGGCTCCATGCACCGGGAACCTGATGTGGGATTCGATCCCGGGTCTCCAGGATCGCGCCCTGGGCCAAAGGCAGGCACCAAACCGCTGCGCCACCCAGGGATCCCTCTCAGAGTCTTTAATATGCTAAATGATTTGTGAATATTCAAGAGGCAGGATGATAGTAAGCACAATTTTCCACACTTTTTCCTCCTGAGAATGCTTTCAACTCCAAGCATCTCGAGTGAATGGTGTTCTGCAGGGCACCTTGTGGGAAATTCTGCTCTAGAGTTCTCATGCTGCAGGAGGATGGAAAGCAACAGAGAGGCTCAGTTACTTGGGCAAGTGAGGCAGTGGGAGAAATCTCCACTTACTGAATATCCCTCATATGTGTGACACTCGCTGTGGCCCAGGGGGGTGCCAGGTGCTTAAACATGCCTCTGTGGATGCTTCCCAACAGCCCCATGAACAGCAATCATCAGAGTTCCTATTTCGTAGCAGGGAAGCTGCTATCAGAGAGGTAAGATAAGGAGCCAAGGGTCACGCCATTCCTTGCAGAGTCAAGATTGAAACGTACACTGGTTTGACTCTGAATCCAAACTATCCAAACCCGTAGCACTGTGTTGTCTAAAGGATGGTGGAGGGTGATGGCAATTCAACTAGCAAACTTCTTCCTTCTCCCACCAGGGCATCCACATGGTTTCTTAAACCCTATGTTCTATTTCTCTTGCAAGTATCAAGTGTTTGGTGCTTCATCTCATGCTGGCCATGGAGTGGGTTCTTGGTAAGGTCAAGCAGCCTGGGTGGTGATCCCAGGGTCCAGTCTGCATAAGCTCAGGGTGGTCCTGGCCAGAAGGCTCTGCTGGAACCATCCATCTACATCTTTCCCTTGCTGGCACTCCCTTCCCTGCAGCCATGTATCTTCTCATTCTTCTCCATCTGCTAAATCCATTGGAATGAGAGGCCTGCATATATGCCAGCACTTTTATCAGGATACCCATAAAGCACCCAGACCTGCAGGGCTGCAGTGGCCAAAAGCTGGTGATGAAGTTGGCTCTGTGAGGGGGCATAGGATGTGAAAAGGTGCCGGCCGGCTCTAGGTGGAGTCTGCTATCTAGTATCAAGGGGGAAAAAACGGGGGATTTCTGTATTTACTGGAAAAAGAACAAAGGCATACCTTTCAGGAAAGACATGAGACAGATTTTTTTCTCCCACTGTCCTCACCTTCCTCTCATGAGACTGCTGGGGAATTTGGTAGAGGTTAGTCACGCCTATTAATTCATTACTAATTTGGCTAGAGGGAGACTGGTCTTTTCTGAGCTTTATTTTTTTTTTTAATTTTTTAAATTTATTTATGATAGTCACAGAGAGAGAGAGAGAGAGAAAGAGAGAGAGAGGCAGAGACACAGGCAGAGGGAGAAGCAGGCTCCATGCATCGGGAGCCCGACGTGGGATTCGATCCCGGGTCTCCAGGATCGCGCCCTGGGCCAAAGGCAGGCGCCAAACCGCTGCGCCACCCAGGGATCCCTTTTCTGAGCTTTATAAGCAGAAACTCTGGTGTTCTAAAACTGAACTCCTGTCCTCCCCCTCTGTATACAGCCCCCCAGCTGGAGCCCCTGTCTCCCACACATTGCCTTGCTCCCTTCCTGGCCTTGAGGCTGGAAACTCTGCCCCTTTTCTTGCACCTTGAATCGGTGACAGCCGTATCAGTTCAACCACTACAGGTGCCTCCCTGCATCCCCACTGCCCATTGTTTGGTCCAGACCTCGTACTCTCTCAGGCTGCTATGACAGCCCTCACACCTGCTGGGTGTTCCCTCTAATGCCAGCCATGTGCCAAGCCATCAAGAGGCCTCTGCAGCAACAGGGTACTGGAGTTTTTAGAAGCAACTTTGAACTAGACACATAACTGAGCCCCATGCTGGGCAAGACATGCCAAGAATTAGTTTTTCAGACCAAGAAGGGGGAGATAATTCTGTCCAGATTGTGAGCAGAGACACAGATAATGAATGTGTGCTGTGGGAAACTTGAGTAGTTTGACCTCGGTGAAGTTTGAAGGGCAAGGTTGTGGCAGCAGGTGTTACAAGCAATCTAGTGCTGCATTGCAAAGCAACCAAAAACTTTGTGCTTCAAACAATGCCAGCATTCGGTTTGTTCACAGATCTGCCATCTATATAAGGCTTGGTGGGATAGCTCATTTCTGCCCCATTTGGCATGAAGGCTGGGGCTGGAATCCTCCGGAGGCTCTTTCAGTAATATGTCTGGCAGTGGATGCTGGTTGCAGATTGAAACTTTAGCTGGAGTTGGCGGGAACAGCAATACGTGACCGCTCCATGAGCAGGGAAGATTGGACTTCCTTACAATGTGAGGTCTGGCTTCTAAGGGTCCCAAGGGGGAAGAAGCTAGATGGATCCTCTATCAGTGTCAGGACTCATCTTCAGAGGCCACATAGCATCACTTCTGCTTCATTCTCTTCATTAGAAGGAAGTAACAAAGATCAGCCCTGATTGAAGGGGAGGGAGACTCCACCTCTTGATGAGAAGGAATGTCATTGTCACAGTGGAAGAGATGCATGTGGGATGGGAGATATTGGTTTAGCCATCTTCATAAAATACGTCAGTCACAGCAGGGCATGGATCCAGAGGCACGCAAGGTCTGGGATCTGTAGCATCTTAAATATCATGCCAAGGGCATTGGCTTTTATCTTATAGGAAGTGAGGGGGCCAGTGAGCGGTGTTAATTTGGGGATAGCCTGCTCACATTTGAGTTTGAGAAAGTTGTCTCTGGGGTGGTGGGATGGAGGGCTTTTAGGGGGCAGGCGGGAGGCTCGTGAGAGATTGCTGCAGTAATCCAGGGCGAGAGGTGAGCCTGGGGCAGGGCATGACTAGCACACAGAGAGCACGTCAAGTAGGAGAGGCACCAAGGAGAAATCAGGGGGCTTCCACCAATTTTAATTCAGGAGGCCTGGGTTTGGGCCTGACTTCTATATTTCAAAGGCACCACCACCTCCTACCAGGTGATTATGGATAAAAACTGAGTTAAGAACCACCAATTTAAAAAAAAAAAAAAAAAGAACCACCAATTTAGCCCAATTACCTCACAGGGAAATCAAGGGCCCAAGAGGGCGGGAACTGGCTAAGGTTGCACTGTGAAGTGAGAGACAGGCCCCAAACTGGTTCCAGGCATCTCAAGGGCCTGGCACATAAGCCCAATGGGCCAGCTGCATGCAGTATGCTAGCTAGGCAGGCACTTTGGATCCCCCTCTCTGGACTTCAGTTCCCTGTTTGTAAAAGCCCTTAGACTGCTTTCAAAAACACCTTTATCATGAAATCTTAAGAATTCTGATGTATGAAGCAAAGCAGAGCAAAGGCTCCCTAGGGACACAGGGAGGGCGTGCTACCTCTACTTCCTTCTGTCCCTGGTGAGGAGCTGGGTGGCCGCGGGCTCAGACAGGAGACAATTTGGAGAGGCATGTGATTTTGTGGCTGTAATGGCCTCCTCAGATTTGGAGACCGTGAGCATGGTGCGTGGGTGGCAGCCAGTGACGGGCCCTGTCAGAAGCCCCAGGCTGGCCTCATGAAGGCTCTGCCCTAGCAGGTAGGAGAGGGAATGTCAGCTCTGGCCCACAGCCTGGAGAGGGGCCCCTGCACGGAGGGTGGGCTTGGCTGTGTGAGGAAGCGGAAATGAAGGTGGAGTCCCAGTTGCTGTCCTAAGATGCCAGCCCTTCAATTAAGGAAAGAACTTTGGCAGCCTGTGAAACATCCCCGCCCCGCCCATCCCTGAAGGAAAAGTGCAATCTCCAGAAAGGGGCACCTTACAGGGGATGTGGGACTTCTGGTGCTGAGCCTGCTCTGGCCCAACCCACCAGCTAAGAACCCAGGAAATCCCAGCGCTCAGCCTGGAGCCAACTACAGATGTTACATGAATGTTACCTCACATTCATGTTTACTCATACCCACAGGACAGGCATATGGGGTGGGGTAGGATGCAGAGACAATGCCCTGGGGCCTTCCCCAGGGCCCCATCACCCATCCAGGACCCCCAATAAGAGGTGATGACAAGCTGGGGGATACCCACTCAAACCGGGTAGCTTAAGAGCCCATTGTGGTGCCTTAGAGGTGAGCCTCGGAGAATAGGTGTTGATGGTGGAGAGGGAAGTGGAGGACAGGTCAAGAAGAGTGAAGCAATGTGACTTGGGGTGTGTCATGCCCCTGGGAGTAACCGGGACCGGTTGGAGAGTAGCCTCCAGGCCTCCCAGGACACAGGAGGGAGGGCACAGTGGTACAGTGAGAGAGCAAATCAAGGTGCTGAGTGCCCCGGGTGTGGGGCTGAAGAGTCAGGCCTTTGCCTTGGGGGCGCTTCTCCAGCCCTGTGGTTTTGTGGCACCATTTATGCTGACGGTGATAGGAGTGGCGGGCATGAAGGCAATGGGGGACAGCACCGAGCGAGGCCATGGGGGAGAGCCCCGGTGTGGCCGTGGTACGGTTTCACCCTCAGGACCATCCCATGACGGAGGTGTTCCCAAGTAACAGGCGAGGAAACAGGCCAGGCTGTGGACCTCCTGCCACGGAGGTCCCACAGCGGAAGGCCAAGGTCATAGGCAGGGCTCCCGTCCAGGGGCCTCACCAGCCAGCGTGTCTTCCCCCAGGTGTTCGTGCTCTGCCATGGCCTCCTGCAGCTGTGCCAGCTCCTGTACAGCGCCTACTTCAAGAGCAGCCTCACCACCATCGAGAAGCGCTTTGGCCTCTCCAGTTCCTCCTCAGGTCTCATCTCCAGCTTGAATGAGGTAAGCAGGAGGTTCTGGTCCCTCAGACTCCACTTGCGCACCACCCCCCATCACAGGGTCTGGTTAGGGGCTCTAGGAGGGGCAGGGGAACGGGGACCCAGGCTGTGCACATGGGGAATGTGTTCTAGGGACTACTAGCTACATTGCCTGAGGCTTCCCTGCACCCGACTCTGAGCCAAGAGCCTCTGGCAGCGCCTGACCTTGGGGCCTAGTCACAGCAGCCCTGTGAGCAGGTGCTCTACTCCTTCCCACCTGATGGATGAGGGCACCACGGCTGAGGGTGTGCAGCAGCTCGCCCCAGGTATGCAGGGCCATCTGCCTCCAAACCCTGGGTCTCTCTAATTGAGTTGTGTGGCCGCCCACAAGTGTACGTGGCCTCTACTCATCCTCAGTTTCTGGAGGGGGATTGGTGATGAGTCTCAGGGATGCAGGTGGAGAAGTGGCCCCAGGCCTGGTGGCTCCTGTCTTATGAGGATCACAGCAGCCAGAGCTGCTCAATGGCCCTGACTCCCAAACAAGGTCAGATCTCTGTGACCTGTCAGCAACGTGGGTTTCACATGTCCCTCCGTGACTGCTCATCAAGGTCAGAGGAAGGTGGGGTGGCCTCAGAGATCGGGAATGGGAGGTCAGAGGACAGGGCTAGCTAGGAGTCACTGGAAACCAGGGAGGAAGAGGCCAAGGAGGCAGCAGAGCCCCCTCCATTGTGGCTGCAACACCAGTGGCTCTGGGTAAGGAGGCAGGTCTCCCTGGCCTGGCTTCTCTCTTCTCTTTCCACAAGGCCCACCGTTCTGGGGTGGAGGCAGTGGCCTCCCCCTCCCAGAGCAAAATTAGATCTTCCCTTGACTTAGTGGAATTCAGGCTGATATGGTAATCCAGAGCCTGGCCCCCACCAGGGCAGCTTCTAAGACGGAGCCGCAAAAGAAGGTGGGTTGCCTCCTGGCACCACCCTCAGCCACTACCTTTCAGTTTCCCTGTCCTCCATCCTGCTCCCAGCTGGAAGTGCTCTTTGCCCTTCACTCCTTTGCCCTCAATGGCCTACACAGCAGTGCCCTCAGGAACCTCTGCCCTGTGCCAGATCCCCCTTTCAGTCCTAGGAGTGGGGATGTCTCTGCCTAGCCGTGTTATCCAGAGGAGGAAACTTGCATCTAAAGCCTAAGTGCCCCATCCAGGCTGGCCACGTACACGCACACAGTACAGCCAGCATCTGAGCCTGGGTCTGTCTCATGGCCGCTCTGAACCCCCAACCGCCTCTTCGACCAATCCTCCCTGCTCCCTTGTCCACAGCCCTGCTCTGCTCCAAATGCTGTCCTCCAAACACATCGCCAGAAGAATCTCTCTTGCCTCCCCTCTCTGCACGTATTCCTGCATCGTGGGCTGTCTCCCACACCTGGGGCACCCGCATACCTGCCCACATGCAGCCCTGTGGCCCATCAGTCAGCTCTACTGGCCTCAGACCCTGTCCTCTGAACTCCCTCCCAGAGCCACTGCTTACTCTGCCTGCATCTGTGTCTGTGTGTTTTAGTGTGTATGCATGTGTGTGTGCACACCCGTGTTTTGGCTTCCTGGTGCCACCGGTGACCGGTCTACCTCTCCACGTGTGTTGTGCTCCTGCAGCGCTGTGAGCTCCCACACAGCGCTGATCACAGCACCCATCACACGGAATGCACCTTCTTCATGTTGGCCTAGGACTTTAACAATACGCCTGGCACATGTTGTCCTCACTCATGGAGGGAAGACAGCCTCTCTGGCATTTGTGTCACTGCAGTCCTATCCCAAGACCCTGGCAGGCATCAGTAGTCAGAGTCCTCTTTCATGCTAAGTCCAGACTCTGAATCCTCCTCAACATGGTGTTCTAGGCACACTATTAATCAGTGTCAGATTAGTATCAGGCTACCCAGTCTCAGAGCTTTCCAGACTGATGGGTGAGTGAAGGGGAGAGGAGGGCTGGGCACAAAAGGCCAACGGCAAGACCAGGAACTTGGCTTATGGGAGAAGACATGGGCATCTTGGTCTGTGAAGCAGCCGCTTCTCCTACCCACTGCTAAAGGCCAGGTCTGAGCAGACAAAATCAGAGGGAGCCCTGGAGGCCCCAGCCTGAATGTCTCCCACCAGTTTGCCCTGGGGCCCCCTGGGTTTGGGACCCTGATGGGCAGGGATGTGTTACAACAGGGCTTGGTAACAGACTTTCCAATAATCTAACAGAAAGTCTACAGAGCTGTTGTAGGGGCCGCTGAGGGGGTGAGGTGTGGACTGTGGAGGCCCTCCTCTCCTCAGCTAGAACAGCTTCATTTATACACAATTTATATACAATGATATATTATATTGTATTATAGTATAGTACATTATGGAAAAACTTTTTGCAAAGGGACTCCACTGCTGAAGAAAAGTTTGGGGACCAAAGACTTAAGCCAGCATCAGCTATAACAGGTGTGGAGGTCCCACTTTCTTCCAAAAAAAATGAGTGCATGCCCTGGGAATGCTTCAAGGGCCAGCCCAGATGCATGGGGCCTGGGCACCCCAGGCCTCCTTGGCCTTTGGGGTGCTCTGTCATCCCTCACCCAGACCTTTTAAAGTCAGCTTCAGTTAGCCTAGCAGACATAGTCTGACACTTATAATCAGTTCTTGAAAAAATGCTTGAGAAATAAAAACATGGGGGAGATGAGCTCTAAGAAGCATAAGAATAAAGCTTTGCTTCCAGGTATGGGTTTCAGAATCTCCTGGATCAGGCTAGGCTGCCTCCCTACACACCCTCACACCCTCTTTTTGTATATATTATAAACCATATTACTCATTTCCACAAAGGAGGGATCTTCTGGGCAATTGTGTCCTCTTGAAAAAGCCAATCATTTGTTCATTCATTTACTTAGTCAACAAATATTTAATGAGTACCACCTATGTGTCAAATATTGCTCTAGGTGCAGGGAGCAGGAATGAACAGACAGATAAACATCTCTGTTCATATATCATTCTAATGATAAATATGACATTTGTTTATATAAATAAACAATATTAATTATTTAATTTATTTATTTAAATAAATAAAACTTGGTAGATTGGGTTACAACAAATGCTATGAAGAAAAATAAAGCCACGGAGGAGAATGGTGGTTGTATTTTAAAATATATTTAAATATAACTAAAGTTTTGTTTGTTTTTTTTTTATAACTAAAGTTTTAAGTGGTATTTAATTGTTATAAATGTAAGTTTTACCTAACTCCTTTTTTTATTGAGATATAATTGAGGGATCCTTGGGTGGCGCAGCGGTTTGGCGCCTGCCTTTGGCCCAGGGCGCGATCCTGGAGACCCAGGATCGAATCCCACATCGGGCTCCCGGTGCATGGAGCCTGCTTCTCCCTCTATCTGTGTCTCTGCCTCTCTCTCTCTCTGTAACTATCATAAATAAATAAAAATTAAAAAAAAAATTAAAAAAAAAAGAGATATAATTGACACTTAACATGATATTAGTTTCAGGTATACAACATAATGTTTGGGCCTTTGTATGTATTGCAAAATGACCACCACAATAAGTCTACATCCAGCACCTCACATGGTTACAACTTCTCTTGGTGAGCTCATCCAGTCCCATGGTGTTGTTTAACTATAGTCACCATGCTTGGCATTATATCCCAGTACTTGCTTATTTATAACTGAAGTTTGTACCTTTTGAGGACCTTCACTCGTTTCACCCACTTTACCTCCTTATTTCTCAGAGAAGCCCTTAGTAAGAAGTTACCATCTGAGCAGAGGTTTAAAGTAGGTTAGATGTCAAGGGAGTCCTGTGGACAGATGAGGGAAGGAGCAGCAAGTACAAAGGCTCAGAGGAGGGTATGTGTGTGAGTTAGGAGAACAGCTAGAGGCAGAGCAGCTGGGATGAAGGGAAGGAGAAGGTGGAGGAGCACAGATCAGAGCCTTCACAGAGAAGGGGTGCAGGCTCTAGAGGGCTCGGGAGGCTCTGGGACAGACTTTGCCCTTTATTGTTTGGGGTTTAAATGGAGAGAACATGGTCTGACTTGACCACTCTGTCTGACTCTGTCTGCTGGGTGAATAGGCTACTGGGAGGCAAGAGTGGAGGCAAGGAGCCCAGGATGGAGGCTACCATAATAGTTCAGATAGCATATGGTGGTTGCTTAGACTAGGAGGTAGCGATAAAGGTAGAGAGAAGCAGCTTCCAGGTGGCTGCTGAAGGTCCAGGTGGTGGGATTGCTGATGGCTGCATGTGAGTGTGAAAGAGCAGTCAGGGATGGTGCTCAGGTGTTTCGCTTGAGCCACTGATTGGTAGGATGCAGGTGCCATTGAGATGAGGAGGACTGGGGTGGGGCGGCCAGGTTTTTGAGGGGAAGATGAGACATGAGGTTTGGGTGTGCTAAGCCTGTGAGAATTAGAAGCACACACACAGCATGTAAAGCCATGGGACCGGATGAGCTCACCAAGAGAAGAGTGGAGGTTCAGGGAGTGAGCTATGAGAGTTGAGAGTTCAGGGAGGTGAGGAGGAACCACCCAAGGAAATGGAGAAGAAGCCATCAGGGGAAGAAAATGAAGAAACTGAGAAACTCAGTAAAAGAAGTATTTCAGGAAGGAAGGAAGGAATGGCCACCTGAATCACATGGTGCCTAGAGATCAAGTAAGAAGAAAACTGAGAATTGGCCAGTTGATGATCTTGATGAGAACCACATACCAAGACTTTGGTTCCTGTTTCCTGAGACAGGGCAGTTGCTTTTCCAGCCAGAAGGAGGCTATGTTGTGGACAGGGCAGGGCTGTGGGTACTGACATCCAGGGCTCCTCCAGTCCAGATGAGCTTACATTCTGGGGCAGAGGATCATCTCTTTGGAGGAGTTGTAGTCAGAAGATCTGCCAACACCCCGTTTTATCATTTTGGACCTTGCTCCCTAGGGTGGGCCTCCAGTTCCCTCCCCTGGCACAGGGTGGGGCTCAGAGACCAGGCCTCCCAGGGAGCACCAAGGACACAGAGTTACTGATGTTTACAGCCAGAAAAGGAACTTAGGGGTGGCTTAGTCCTCCTCCCTCACTGCCAGGAGTGGAAGGAAGCCCAACGGGCAGGTCAGGAGCAGAGCTGCTGGGGCAGAGACCCGCTTCTCCAAGAGGCAGTAGACCAGTCCAGTTAAGACTGGGTGCTTTAAACCCAGGCATTCCCCATTCCAGCTGCCTCCTAGCCTCATAGCAAGGGCAAGTTCCCTACTATTTTGAGTCCCAGTGTTGTCATAAAAAGAGAGCTGTTGCTTGATGAAATGAGATAGTACCCATTGCTTGGTGGTTATCCTGACTACCAGGCGGCATCCTTAGGGCATTTAGTTAGCATGTGATGTTCCTAGGCTTCCTTGGACTTTGCCCCAAAAGGTTTGGACCTAAGATGTTTGAAATTGAGGCTATGAGCTTTTCACGGTTTCTAGATACTTCCCTTTGTCTGGTCCAGGAGGCTGAGACTGGGAAGGGATTCTGACATAGGGGAGGATGGAAACAGCACATCTTGGGCCCACGGTGAGGCTGACAGTGGGCGGCCTCTTGCCTCTCTGCTTTTCCTGGAGCAGGTACAGTCAGGTCTCCTCTGTGGGTGAGTAGGGACAAAGTTTCTGGTCTCACTCGGCCCCTCTGCTCTCTCTGCAGATCAGCAATGCCATCCTCATCATCTTTGTCAGCTACTTTGGCAGCCGGGTGCACCGTCCACGGCTGATTGGCATTGGGGGTCTCCTCCTAGCTTCGGGTGCCTTCATCCTCACCCTCCCACACTTCCTGTCAGAGCCCTACCAGTACACCTTGGCCAGCGTTGGTAAGTGGCCTCAACTCCTGCTTCAAGGGCATAAGGAAAGAATGGGCATCTCACCAAAGTTGGTGGGGATGCTTCTGGGGCAGTGGCTACCACTCCAGGCTATGCTATGTTCTCTTACCAGAAAGTGTCATTGGCTTTTATTGTTTTGCTTCTCCTTGAAGCATATCTGAAAGTGAAAACGTGTGGAATTATGCAGAGCTTTGGAGCAGCCCTGGCTTGCTGAGGTCGGAGCATGCAGCTGGTGGCTCACCTCCCCCTGTGATTCCCTATAATTCCCTGTGCTTCATGCAAGGAATGATCCAGTGCACACAAGTGGGGATGCCTCCGAGCAGTGCCTGTGATGGGCTTGGCAGAGGGTCAAAAGCATTGCCCACGATGAGATCTGTGGATTTTCTGCATGTTTAATCCTGTGTTTAATACTTCCTGACATTTGTACATTCATCCATCATTCTTTAGGTTACAGTGCACTTAAACTGTGATCTCATTTGATTCTCCTGGACACCTGTGAAAGGAAGAGAAAAGGTCTAAGATGAGAACTTGGCACTCAAAGTTGTCCAGTAACTTTCCCAGGGGCACCAGTCAGTTAGGGAGAAACAGACCCAGGTCTCCTCATTCTTACGCAAATGGTCCTCCTGTAGCACAGAGTCTCTTGTTCTTAGTGACATGCCCTGTGGTAGAGAGAGATGTATGACGATTTTACCTAAGTAATAAACAAGGAATTAAATAACACAATATTGCCTGGTGAGAGTTCCCTTTTCTTTAAAAATTGTTTTATTTTTTTAATATGAAAAAATCAAAATATAGCAAAGTAAAGAAAAAATACAACAAACACGTACTGATCATTAAGATATATCTGTTTTCCTTCAGATACTTCTTTTATTTTTCCTTTTCTCTTTAAACAGATTTATTGAGACATAATTCACATACTATATGTGTAGCTTACCCAATTAAGGTGTACAGTGGTTTTGGTATATTAACTTTTGGTTTGTGTGTGTGTGTGTGTGTGTGTGTGTGTGTGTGTTTAAGTAGGCTCCACACTACTTAAGTAGGGATGGAGCCCTACATGGAGCTTGAACTCATAACCCTGAGATCAAGACCTGAGCTGAGATCAAGAGTTGGACACTTAACTCACTGAGCCACTGAGGTGCCCCGATTATGTTATTTTTTTAATGTGGTAAAGTATACATAAAACATAAAAGTTGCCATCTTAACTCATGGAAGTATACAATTCAGTGGCATTCATTATATTCATGATACTGTGCAATTATCACCACTATTTCCAGAATTTTTCCATTAACACCAAGCAGACACTACCCGTTAAGCAATCACTCCCCATTCTTCCCTCCCCAGCCTCTGGTTATCTCTAATCTTCCTTCTGTCTCTATAAATTTGCCCATTCTAGATATTTAAGTGGAATCATACAGTATGTGTCCTTTTGTATCTAGCTTATTTCACATTGCATCATGTTTTCAAAGATCATCCATATTGTAACATGTATCTGAATTTCACTTCTTTGTGGCTGAATAATATACCATTGTATGGATATGGCACATTTTATGTATCCACTCACCTGTTGATGGATACTTGGGTTGCCAGATACCTTTTTTAAAAAAGGAATAAGACAAGGGCATTATGCTAAGTGAGATAAGTCAGTCAGAGAAAGACAAATACCATATGATTTCACTCGTATGTGAAATTTAAGAAACAAAACAAAGAGTCATAGGGGAAGGGAGGGAAAAATAAAATAAGATGAAATCAGAGAGGGAGGCAAACCATAAAGGACTCTTAGCTCTAGGAAACAAACTAAAGGTTGCTGGAGGAGAGGTGGGTGGGGGGATGGAATAACTGAGTGATGGCATTAAGGAGGGCACTTAATGTAATGAGCACTGGGTGTTTTTTTTTTTTTTATTTTTTTTTAGCACTGGGTGTTACATGCACGTGATGAATCACTAGATTCTACCCCTCAAACTAATAATAAACTGTATGTTGACTAAATTGAATTTAAATAAAGATTTTTTTTTTAAGTTTTTTAAAAAGAAAGAAAGAAGATATTAACTTCCTCTTGGCTCATCACTTCCTCCCTAACAGGAGGTGGCCACTCACCTGTAGTTGGTGTGCTTAATAAGCTCATTGCATATCTGTATACTTTTCTTCCTTCTAGTGTTAGGTCTTATTTCTTTAGTCTTATTTTTTTTTCTTCTACTGGTTTGGAAGTTATACATTCCTAGTTATCCTTATATTGAAACATTTAAAAAATTATTAGAGAACAAAATTGACTTTTTGTTGGGGGTGAAACACAGCTCTATAAATTTGAACACATCTATAGATTTGGATAAACACCACAATCAGGATATAGAACAGTTCCATCACTCCCAACACATCCATCATGCAATTCCTTCATAGTCACACTCTCCCTATCCACCCAACCATTAGCCCATTTCCAACATTATAGTTTTATGGCTCTGAGAATAACACAGAACTGGAAACATAAACGTCTTGAACTGGATTCTTTCCTGCACTATAGGCCTTTGAAATTCACTGAAGTTGTTGCATGTATCTGTAGTTCATTCTTTTTTCTTGCATAGTAGTATTCCATTATATGGACATAACACAGTTGACCCATTCATCCATCAAAAGACATTTGATTTGTAATGATGTGGATGGAACTAGAGGGTATTATGCTAAGTGAAATAAGTCAATCAGAGAAAGACAATTATCATATGATCTCACTCATGTGGAATTTAAGAAAAAAAAAAACAGAGGATCATAGGGGAAGGGAGGAAAAAAATAAAATAAGACAAAATCAGAGAGATAAACCATAAAGGACTCTTTTTTAAAGGTTTTATTTATTTATTTGAGAGAGAGAGAGAGGGAAAGAGAGCACAGACAGGGAGATGGAGAAGCAGGCTCCCCGCTGAGCAGGAAGCCTGATGCAAGGCTCAATCCCAGGATCCTGAGATCATGACCTGACCTGAAGGCAAATGCTTAACTGACTGAGCTCCCCAGTTGCCCTCCCATAAGAGACTCTTAACCATAGGAAACAAACTGAGGGTTGCCGGAGGGGAGGGGGGCGGATGGGGTAACTGGGTGATAACATTTAGGAGGGCAATGATACAATGAGCACTGGGTGTTATATAAGGCTGATGAATCACTGACCTCTACCTCTGAAGCCAATAATGTATTATATGTTAATTGAATTTAAATAAAATTTTTAAAATGCCAAAGGAAAGACATTTGAATTGTTTCCAACTTGTACAAAAAACAAGGTTGCTGTAAATATTTGTGTATAGACAGGTTTTTTTGTAAATATAACTTTATGATGTTGAACATCTTTTCATGTGTGTGTCATGCATGTATTCTCCTTGGCAAGGTGTTTGTTCAAGCCTTCTGCCCATTTTGTAATCGGATTGTTTTCTTACTGTTGAATTTGAGAGTTCTTTATAAATTCTGGATACAAATTATTAATTGGATGGAAGGTTTGTAAATATTTTCTCCCAGTCCTTAGCTTATCTTTTACATTCTTTTAAGTGTCATTTGCAAAGCAAAAATTGTTCATTTTAATGAAATATAATTTATAATTCTTTTTTCTTTAACCTATTGTGCTTTTAGTGCACATATAAGAACTGTGCTTAATCCCACATCAGGAAGATTATCTCCTATGTGTGCAGTTCTGTTTTTTGTTTTTTATTCTTAAGTTTTACAGCTTTCCACTTACATTTCGATCTATGATCCATTTGAGTTAATTTTTATAGGACTCTTTTTCTTCTCTTGCATATGGATATTAAATAGTTTTAGCATCATTTGTCAAAAAGACTATCTTTTCTCCATTAAATATTTTTTGTACCATTATTAAAAATCAACTGGTCATACTTGTGTGGGTCTTTTTCTAGACTTTCTATTCTTTTCCATTAGTCTATGTGTCTGTTCTATCACACTGTCATGATTCCTGCAGCTTTACAGTTAAGGCCTAAAACTGGTTACTATGATTCTTCCAACTTTATTCTTTTTCAAATTGTTATATCTATTCTTATTCATTTGCCCTCCCATATAAATTTTATAGTCAGCTTGTCTCTGAAAAAAAATCCTTCTGGAATTTTTATTCGAATTGCATTAAATTCATAGATCAATTTGGGGGCGCCGAACACATTTATTCAGTCTACCAATCCATGAACACAGTATGCCTCACCCTTACCCTTACATTTTAACACTGACCTACAATTTAACAAACTCTAAAGCTGATGAATGTCTCTATTCTTCAACAAAGTAAGGATGCTAGGATGTTTTACTACTCGATGTCCTCTTCCATCTTCCATGTTTTTGTTGACCACTGGCAGGTTCTGCCAGTACCTATTATTATTATAGTCATTGTTAGTTATAAATAAGTTAGCACTTATGCATATTTACCTACAAGTTTGCTTCTTTCTTTGCTTCTTGCATTTCACCTGCTCTTGTTGGTTTAATTTCCTTTTTCCTGAAATACATTCATTAGCATTACTTTCAGGTGGGACCATGGATGAGAAAATCTCTAAAACTATGTCTTAAAATGTAAGTTTTACCCTTGTCCTTGCCTCGTGGCTTGGCTGCAAGCAGGATTTTAGTTATTTCCTCTCAATGCTTTGAAGATACCAGGCCTCTATCTTCTGGCTCCTCTTTCTAGTATTGGGACTTCTACCTCAGTCTCATCATCATTCCTTTCTGAGAATTCCATTTTTTCTCTGTAGTTGACTTTAAGATTTCCTTCTCTTCCTTGAGATCTTACATGTCTACTATAATGGTTTCTAAATATAGGTTAATTTTTACTTATCTGTTTGGAAGTTCAGTATGCTATTTCTTTTGAAGATTAAGGTTTTTCTTTGATTCTGAAAAACTCTCAGCCAAAAATGTTCCCAATATTGCATAGCCCTATTTTCTCCCTTCTTTCTTATAAAAATGCATATGATATATATATATATATATATATATATATATATATATATATATATATATATATTCATGTCTGGCCTCCTTGTCTCCTGTCTTTCATAGTTTTGGGTGCTTTATTCATCCAAGCTGCCTCCTGGGTGATTTCCTCAGGCAGGAAATCTTGCTGCTCACTTTGTCTCCCCCAGCTCTCTCAGTTGGATCCAACTCATACTCTACATTGTACATTTTAATGGCTCTCTATATTTTGCTAATTTCTAAAAGTTATTATGATAGTTTTCCAAATCTGTCTGCCCTATTTTCATGTTTTTGATGGTGTCTTATGATTTCTATTTTTACTTTGGTCTCTTCAATTATCTTAAACATTTATTTATTTTATAGTATTTTTCTGTTTGCTCCCATAACTAAAGTTTGGGGAATGTTAAGCCTCCCATGTTTTGTGTTTGCTTGCTCTTGCTTAGGGTGGATTATTTACTGTATGTTTTACAATGTTTGACTGTGGGATCATTTGCAGTGGGATTTTTTTCCCCTGTAGAAATTTTATGTGATCTGGGTTGAGGATATAGCCTTACAAAGTGGTTTTACATTTGTATTCACTCAGCATCTCAGGAACAACACTGCTTTGGAGATAATTTTGTGATAATTTATTGGCTTGGGATAAACTTGTACATGTTTTAAAGGATGTAAGAAGAGGCAGTGGTTTTGGGATGAGCAGCAATGAGAGGCTCAGTCCACACATGCTCATCCTTGGCCTACTATATTGGAATTGAAGATGTCTGAGAGTCAGTGAGCCACCAAAGACTATACTAAGGGAATAACTGATTCTGATTTTTGTTTACCTGTTTACTGAAATGTCAGGCATTTTGGGAGGGGTCATATGTAGAAGTTAGTTTTAAGAGTTGAAACAGAATGACTAAACAAACTCCAAATTCTTTTTTTTTTAAAGATTTTATTTTTTATTTATTCACAGAGAGAGAGAGAGAGAGAGAGAGAGAGAGAGAGGCAGAGTCACAGGCAGAGAGAGAAGCAGGCTCCATGCAGGGAGCCGACGTGGGACTCGATCCCGGTCTCCAGGATCACACCCTGGGCTTCAGGCGGAGCTAAACCACAGGGGCTGCCTGACTAAAGGGGTTCTTAAAAATAGATTTTATTTATTTATTTGAGAGAGAGAGGGAGAGAGCATGAGCGGGAGAGGGGCAGAGGGAGAAGCAGGGTCCCCGCTGAGCAGGGAGCCCCACATGGGACTCAATCCCAGGACCCTGGGATCATGACCTGAGCTGAAGGCAGATGCTTAGCTGGCTGAACCACCCAGGCAACCCAAAGGGATTCATTCCTTTATAGGTTGTGAGACCTCTGGTAGGGAGAGACAGGTGGCTGGAATGGAAAAAGAACAGAGCCAGAGTAGCAGTATCTAATGGTGAAATGTCTGTTGGGTCTGATCATGGGAATCTTTTGCATTGTGGCCTTGTATATGTGTGGACTATGTAGAGACTAAATCCTTCCTCAAGTAGCTCCAGGAGGAAGACAGACCCAAAGCTAGGGGCCCTGCCATGCTCTTTCTCCTCCTCAGTCTAGACAAGGGATTTGAGGCCAGTTCTGAAGGAGAGTTGGGTATTGCTGGCCACCCTCCCAGAGAGCCCTGTGCCAAGTCCACTCCAGACCCAGGGCCCCTGCCCTTCCCCAGCAGCATGAGGACTGGGTTAATGAAATCAGCAAGGGAGCCTGGGGCACTGGGGCCAGGCTGAGGGGAGGGCATCCTGCCAGGCACCACACACTATGGGTCGGTGGGTTGGCTCTCCGCAGCGTGGGCCACATACCAATGGCATTTGCTTCGCACAGAGCAGCCACCACAGAGGGTGGTTAGAGATGGGCGGGCCTCTGAAAATAATCACTCTGCTCCTTGTTAGGGATGGTCCATTGGCTGGGGTTCAGCCCACCACAATCCTCCCTGCTCAGAGGGAAACACTCTGCCATTCCCTCCTCGACCCCGGTGCTCTTAGCCAAACTCCAGTGAGAGGGAACTGAAGGGGACTGGGACAGGGACCACGGCTAGCCTCTCAACCTGCCCGGGGAACTGCAGACCAGGAGAGGAAACTTTTTCGTTGCTGTTGCTCTATCTGTGTAAATTCTATTTGCAACAATGAGGCACAGCAGTCTTTCTTACTCTGGCTGGGGTCAGAGCAGCAGCTGGAAGTGCTCAGGGCTGAGCCACCTTCAGAGCATTTTCCCAGTGCCAGGGGTAGAATGAGGAGGACTTTGGCCCAGGAGCCACATCGGTGGGATCCATCTGGGGCTGTGTGCAGGGTACCAGTACAGCATGGGCATGTGCTATGCTAATATGTGCAAGTAAAAATATCCAGAAAGTCTCACTTCATGGGAAAAGTTTGAAATGCAACTCTATTTCAAGTATATTCCTACGGGAACTTTAGTTTTGAATTATGCAAGGCAATCAGGAACAAATGAATTTTATTAAATGCACCGCCCTGAGTCGTGTTCTGGAGTCAAGCAGTCCTTGGGAATTGAGACTCACAGTGCAGCCTCGGGGCCATCTCCTCCTCAGCTGAGTGTCAGTTCCTCCCTGTATGAAATGGACACTTGCTCACAGGGGTACAAGGGCTGGGAGAATGCATGCTCAGAATTTAGACTGTTAAATGTTGACTTTTATAACTGGAAGTGGTGTGGTGGGGCACCTGGGTGGCTCAGTCAGGTAAGTGTCTGACTTCAGTTCAGGTCATGACCTTGGGGTCCTGGGATTGAGCCCCATGCAGGGTCCACACTCATGGGGAGTCTGGTACTTCCTCTGCCCCTCAGCTCATGCTCACGCATGCTCTCTCTCTCTCTCTCCCAAATAAATAAATAAAATCTTTGAAAAAATATTGGCAGTAGTGGGGACAAGATATGTATTATGCTGGGTAAAGCAGGGTCCCAAATGAGGAAGCACCCTGCTTCCCATAGCAAGTTGAGTCTCACAGCTCTCGGCTGTGGGTTGGGCATCCTGGGGGCATCTAAAGGCAATTTCTTCTTGGTCCTCACTATAGGTGTTCTGCTCCACTCAGGAGCAGGGCTCCTCCCTCAACAGAGTCCCTGCTGCATCCTCCTTATGTGAGTCCATAGGATTTCTCTCAGTTGAAGCATGGGCTGCTCTTCTGCTCCAACAGGAGTTGCAGCAGCCTGGTATGATGGGTAGAGCATGGACTTCAGCATTCAAATGAATCTCAGCCATTTACTTGCCAAGGCCCCTTAAGCAAGCTACTACCTTACTCTTCTAACCCTGTTTCCTTATCTGTAAAATGGGACCCATAATAACTTCACTTTCAGGGTGTTCTGAGGGCAAAATTAACACAATATAGGATAGGTAAAGTGTCTGGCCCATGTTACCTGTCCAGCACATTTTTCTTTGTCTGCCCTTGTGACATTTGAAATCTGTTACTCGTAAGTAATGACCCCCAGACCTATTATATCTTGATTTCGTCCCCTTGGAGCAAAGCTACTCCAGAAATGAACATGGGAAATGAAGAGTAACTGTGTATTTTAGGAAAAAAATAAAGAGGGGCTGAACATTGTGGGAATCATGGAGACCTTTAACAACTAATTGCTAATTTTAAAAAGGCCAGGCAGACATTTATGAATGTTTAGATTTTCTAAATGTCAGAGGGGTCCGGAAATGTGCCGTGGCGCCTTTAGAGAAAAGACTAAGCTACCCAGCCAAGCTTCCAAGACCACTTCTGGAAGGCTCAGAGAGGTTTCAGTAGATGGGAAACAGGCCAACATGACACCAATTCCCTTAGGAGATAAGGGAAGGGTCTTCGGAAACCAATGTCTGGCAGGACTAGGTGTAACCCGTGAATGCTTCTAAGCCAAGGCCAGAGGGAAGTTGGCCCCTACACAGACAATGGATGCGCACAGGCAGGGAGCTTCCTGTAAGATAAGAAGTGGGGGTTGGATTGTATTTTTGAAACAGTTGGGAAAAGAAAGGGAAGAGTCGCTTTCTAGTCATTTATTCATAAATGTGCCAGCTTACCCATGCTCATTCATCCCAAGGGTGTCCCTGGGAAGGAGGGTGTAAGGAGGCATAAGGAGGGGAAGCCTCAAGCTCCTGGGTGACTGGGTCCCTTCCTCAGTGGATAACACACAGGGCCTGGAATCAGCACCCCAACCCCCAGAGCAGAACCCACTCCGCTAAACTGTGGAAGCCATTCAGGGTCCTTCACTGAGAGAACTGCTCATGACAGATAAGCTCAGGGCTGTTCAGTAGTGAACACCCTGCCATGGTGTAAGATGGGTTTGCTCAGAAGTTGTGCAGGGGGACAGGGAAAGTGTGAGTGTGTCTGTGGGGTAATTATGTATAGGTGTATGTGTGAGGGAAGTATTTTATGTGTAGGAAGTTTATGGGGATCCCTGGATAGCTCAGCGGTTTAGTGCCTGCCTTCAGCCCAGGGCATGGCCCCGAAGTCTTGGGATCGAGTCCTGCATCAGGCTCCCTGCACGGAGCCTGCTTCTCCCTCTGCCTGTGTCTCTGCCTCTCTCTCTCTCTCTTTCTCTCTCTCTCAATCTCTCTCTCTCTTCCTGAATGAATGAATAAAATCTTAAAAAAAAAAGAAAAAAAAGAAAATAGTGGACCGTCAGGCTCTCTTAACATCTGTTTTGTGGGCAAGCCACAGTCTCCCACCTTGACGAGCCTGGAAATGAGACCCCATGTTCTCCTAAGTCTCCAGCTGAAGTCTGAGCAGAGAGACCTGAGCATGGCTCCCCCTTCCAGTCAGGCCCCCAGGGCTTGTTTAGTCATTTCCTCTGTTCAGAAATGAGGCTGGGGTGGCAGCCCTGCTTGGGTCTGGGCGGGGGGCAGGGGGTAGGCAGTGCTAGGCAGCAAGCTGCATCCTGCAAGTTGTGTTCTGCACTCTGCTCCCCTGGGGAGAGTCACTTCTCCAGCATCCCTGGCTGACTGTATGTCTCAGGCATGGTGGGAGGTTCTGGGAGGTGGTGGTGGTGGGGTCTCCTTGGGAGAGTCAGCACACAGGGTGGAAAAGAAAGAGTGGTGACTATTCCACTGGCTTTGGGCACAGTTGGGAGTGAGGGATAGCCCCACAGAAACAGAGTCTGGGTCCTTGTTCCACTGGAGAATATGGTTTGAAGCTCTCCTGTAGGAGGCCTGGGGCTCCCTGAAGATCCCTGGAGAACACGGAGGAACTTTCTACTACTCTTCTTGCCACACCTGGTAGAGCAGAACTGCTGGCTGTGCCCAGACACCTTCTGCGACCCAAAGGTTTGGAATGGGAACCACCAGGCACATTTGGGCAGTGTGCTCCCCACCGGGAGGCAGGAAACCTGCAAGAGCAGTTTCTTTCTCTCGGGGGCAGAGGATTCTTCAGGGTCAAGAACTTGGATTGGCCACCATCCAAGGATGTGAGGCTCAGAGCTAAAGGGAGAAAACTGCAAAGAGAAGTCAGGACCCACGTAATGGTGTTAGGAGATGGGGACTTTGGGAGGTGATTAGGGCACCAGGGTTGTGCCCTCATGAATAGGATCAGAGCCCTTATAAGAGATCAAAGAGCTCCCTCACTCTATTTCTGCCTTGTGAGGACATAAGAAGTCTTCAGTCTGCCACCCAGAAGAGGCTCTCATCAGAACCTCTGTGTGCTGGCTCCCTGATCTCAGACTCCCAGCTTCTAGAACTGTGAGAACATAGATTTCTGTCATTTACAAACATTCAGTCTATGATACTTTGGTATGGTAGCCCAGACCGATTCTATTAGATTAATTCTCCTTGATTGGAGCCCCTCCTTAGAGCCTCATGCCTAATTTTGAGTTTTCAGGTTTGGACTGTCTTATTAACTATTCCTCTCAGCTTTGTCATTTGTGCCATTCACAAATTTTCACCCAAGCCTGTGACAATAGCATTGGGTGGTGTGCAATTAGGGCCACCATCTTCTGGGTCACACTGGCCCCTTGATGCCAGCCCTTGATGTGCTTTGAGCCAGTTCTCCTCAAAGGACTTTCTAGCCACATGTCCGCATCTTGTCTACCAGGATATCATGACAGGCTTTGTCTAAAAGACTTCCTCCGGTCAAGTAACACCATGTTACAACTTCCTGCTGGTCTGCAAGCCGCACTAACAAAGGAAATGAGGTTGGTTTGGCATGACTGGCTCTTAATGAACTCATGTTGGCTCAGCTAATCACCTTTTTTTTTTTTTCAAAGAGCTCCTCATCAGCCTGTTGAATAAATCTGTGAAGAATAAGTTCTGCTTCACTACCAATTGGGGTGTGTGTGTATATTAAGCTCACATCTCTTCCGATATTAAAATTAAATGGCTCTGAACCACCATCCAAGTATATCTTCCTTCACTCCTGTCCACTGAGAAACTATTTTGTTGATGAGCCAAGCCAGGCGATGCCTCCTTCCTTGGCCTGGTGGCAATTCCCCAGGGTTCAGGGGCAAGATGTGAGTGGGGCAAACCCCTTGCTGGCAGTGTAACGTCCAGTGTCGTTTCACCATGCACAGTGCACCTGCCCTCTCACGTCTGGCTCATTGGTCACCTGGCCTCCTCAATACAAGTAGGCATTTTCCCTGGGGCCCCCTCTAGGGTGGGGTGATGGTGTGAGGAGGTGTGTCCAGCCTCAGCCTCAAAACTAGTCTTGCAAACTCAGTCTGAGAGCAGAACACAGGAACACACTCCTTCTACTCCCCTGAGCTCACTCTTTTCTCTCAAAGATATGAACCCTTCTAAGCAGTTCCTTTATTCTAATCCATCCTCTGCTGGTGATCTACACTGATCTTACTTGTCTCTAGTTTCTAGACCCAGTCCCTAAGTTCTTAGAAACCTGGGCTCTATTGCCTATCTCTAGGATTCCACCATCTTCCTTCTCCATTTAAATTTCTCAAAGTTTCTAGCCTCTTTGGATGATGTTTTTATTTGATCACTATGTCCCATGTTATAAGATACTCACTATTTTTAATCCTAATAAGAATATTGTAAGGTAGATATTATTATATCGTTTTGGGATGAAGACATTGAGGTTCTGAGAGGCCCCCAATCAGTGAGCAGTAGAACCGAGATTTGAACTTGATTTATCTGGCTTCAAAATGTGAATTCCTTTCACTACCCCATGATGTGTCTCAGGCTGTCAAACCTAATTCTGTTGGGTTTCTGCTGGTACAGACTCTTTTCTCCTAGTTTCCCAAAATAAAACACATTTTGGGATATGCATATGCCCATAGAAATTATTTTGTAATTCTTTCAAAGAACCAACTCCTGGTTCTGTTGATCTGTTCCACAGTTCTTCTGGTCTCGATTTCGTTGAGTTCTGCTCGAATCTTTATTAACTCCCTTCTTCTCTTGGGTGTAGGATCTATTTGCTGTTTTTTCTCTAGCTCCTTTATGTGTAAGGTTAGCTTTTGTATTTGAGTTCTTTCCGAAATTATTTTGTAAGTGGAGACTTAGTCTAGTTGGAATAGACCACATATTATTAGCGGGACGTTATGGAGTATCAGGGTTTTGTGAACTGCACTGAGAATCCAATCACTTCTGATGTGTGAACAACCTACTTTGCAAACCACTTTGAGATCTCAAATCACGACTGAGTTTGGGACAGTCTGTTCCAAGCCTGCTGGTGGGTGTTGCCAGAGTTTCGGGAAGAACTGTTGAGAAGCTGAATTTAGGAGGATGAGGAAATAGGTCCTTCAGAATGGAACATTCTGAATGAGGTTCCCGGGGTTTGCTGATAGCCTGAGGGTTTGGCACCTTGGCCATGTTTCCAAAAAACTCTCCAGAAGCACCCCCTCCCCAGCCTTTTCCTATTATTCTCTAATGAATTGCTTCTGAGGCTTGGGTCTTGCCTCACTTGACCCTACTCACCCACAAACCATGCCCCCTTCTGAGCAGGGAGGTGTGTGTGGCTTTCAAGGAACGTAACTTGAAGAAGGACTCACTGCTGCCCTTCTGTTCCCTAAAAGACCTCTCTTTCCTCTACCAAAATGATGAGCATGACTAGTCAAAGGAAAGCCCCATTTGCTGTGGCCTTCTTATGTTGCTTGACCCTTCTAGGGTCCTCTCTCAGACCCCGTTTCAGATCTTTGTGTAGAGACCTCTTATACCGTTGGGCCCCCTCCAGCTGGCTTCAGCCTGGCCACACATGGAATGTGTGTCCTTGAACAATGGAGTGGCTAGACCTTAGTTTGCCCAGATTTGCCCTGTCTCTGTAGGTACCCTTCTAAGGAAGTCAACCTTCCTGCCACAAAGTCCTCTATCTTTCTAAACCCACTGAGGGGTCCAGAAATTAGAACTGAATCTCTGAATTTAAACTGTGGAATGAGTCAGAGGGTTGACTCACGTGCAGCTGGGGTGGTGCTGGGGTAGCTGGAGGAGGAGAGAGGTCCCAGCCTGTTTCTGGTTAGCATTTCACAGCCCTGTGAAAACTGGCACAGTCAGACTTCTGGTGTCTTGTGGGAAAAGAATGTGTTCTGATGAGCTTGAGCCTTCCAGAAGTCTGCCTCAGGGAAGATGAGAAACAGACTGACATCCCTCTAATGAACAGACTCCCCTACCTCCTTTTCCCAGGGCCCTCCAAGATGGAGGAAAGAGACCTTGGGTGGGCAGGCACCCTCTGGAGTCTGTGGTGGCTGGACTAAGCAGGCATTTCTCTGACCTTACCACAGGATTTGATACGGTGGGAAGGTCAGAGCTAGCAACATCAGAAGACGAGGTTGATGTGCTTCCATAAGTCAATGGAGAATAACTGGGTACAGGCCCCTTGCTGAAATGCTTGAGAAATGGGGAGAGGTTGTTCTGTCTCCTTCAGATGGGCCTGAGCTCCTAAAAGAAGCTGAGAAATCCACTCCAGGGAGAAGGGTGGAGTGGGGCAAAGAAAGCCAAGTTCCCCACCTCCCCACTGGTTTTGCCAAAGTCTTCTGATAGAAGGTCTTTTCCTCTCCATCCTTCTAGCCCTTAGACTCACCGATCCCTGTCCTCTAGATTTTTAGCGGAAGATCCTAATGGTCTAACGGTTTAAATTCTAGAAGACTCCACTCTCACCAGAGGAAGCCGGCCATGGCCACCCACTGCAGGAGTCTCAGGTGTGAATTCTTAGGAAGCCTACACTATGTTTGTCTCTGGCATAAACACCTGTGCCCACATCAAGCCAGGGAGCAGCAGGTCCTACCCATTGTTGCACCCTGCTCTTCCTGGCTTCAGGGCTGCCTGCCTCCAGGACAGCCAGGTGCTACATCACTGAGGGCAGTGCTACCTGGTGAAAGAAGCCTTGTCTTCTGCAGGTGAATTTCGTATGAGTCATGGCCTGGGCCAGAGTGGATTTGGCCCCAGTCAGGCCTGGCATAAGGAAAAGAGAGTTCATGAAGAGATCTTGGATCAATTTGGAATGCAGAAGAGCCAAAGAGGAACTCCAGAGACTTGCAGTTGGGGCCAATTTTAAAATACACATTTTAGTAAAGGCAGTTCTTGACACGGAATTGACATTCCAAAAGTTAATAATAACAAATGACCCCCAGAGGGTTTTGCCTCCTGGACATTTCATTAGGTGGAATTTTGTGAGGATTTTTGTGGCACTGGCATACCATGCAATGTGCCATATGAGGATTTAATAAGCTGGTCAACATTTCTATGATCTTCGATGACCATTAAATGTCCCACAAAAAAAATAATTTTACCAACCAAGCCAGCAACAGTGTTCTAATAGATGTGAATGTCGAAAAATAATAAGAGATCAGAGAAATTAAGAACTAGACTCTTAGTGAGCCCTGGGTGGCACAGCGGTTTAGCGCCTGCCCTTGGCCCAGGGCGCGATCCTGGAGACCCGGGATCGAATCCCACGTCGGGCTCCCGGTGCATGGGGCCTGCTTCTCCCTCTGCCTGTGTCTCTGCCTCTCTCTCTCTCTCTGACTATCATAAATAAATAAAAAAATTAAAAAAAAAAAGAACTAGACTCTTAAAAGAAACACTTACTCTTTAGGCCTTCATCTACCATGTGCCTGTGCTCCAGCAGCTAGCCTGCCCTCGTGTGTCCCACACACGTGCCTCTGGGCTGTGCATCACAGTCTGCAAAGCCGGCCAGCCCTCCCCGTCCCTCGTGCAATGCACCACCTCATCTATTTTGCTATCAAAATACCTCTTTACTGGGTCAATTCCACTCCCTGCACATAGGCCTTGCAATCGGTCTTAATGCTTCCAGTGTGTTCGTTGCACTGCTCCCGTCATGATCTTCAACCCTCCGGGATTTTCCTTAGGATACAATCCAAACCCCTTCCCAGGACACACAAGCCCTCCAGGAGTGGCCATGCCTCACCCTGCTTAGACCTGCATGCTGGTCATACTGAACTTTATTTTGTGCCATTCAGTCCCCCTCCCCCACCAGCCCCTGATAACCACCATTCTACTCTCTTTCTCTCTATGAATTTGTCTATTCTAGTTTCTTCATATAAGTGGAGTCATGCAATGTTTGTACCTTTGTGTCTGGCTTTTTTCGGTTAGCATAATGTCTTCAGGGTTCTTCCATTTTGTATGTAGCAGGTATCAGAATTTCCTTCCTTTTTAAGGCTCAGTAATATTCCATTTTATGTGTCTATCACATTTTGTTTATCCATTCATTTGTTGATGGACATTTGGATTGTTTCCACCTTTTGGCTATTATGAATAGCCCTGCTATGAATGCTGGTGTACAAGTCCTGCTTTAAATTCTTTGGGGTGTATACCCAGAAATGTAAATGTTGAATCTTATGGTGGTTGTATTTAAGTTTTTTGAAGGAACTGCCATACCATCTTCCATCATGGCCGCACCATTTTGCATTCCTTCCAGCAATGTACAAAGGGCTCTAACTTTTTCTTCGTCTTATACAAACAACACTTGATGTTTTCTGTTTGTTGTCATTGTTATTGATAATAGCCATCCTGACGAATGTGAAAGGATATCTCATTGTGGTTAGGATTGGAACAATACTGTGGTTGCTTCTTCAATGAACTGTGTGCCACAGTAGGCTGAAGTTTGTGAAGGTAACACTCATGCCTTTGTCTCTGTCACCTCCCTGTCCCCTACCCCAGCAGAGTGCCTGCCCACAGTCACTATTGGCCAAATAACTGACCAACTGAGGATGAATAAAATTTGGTCCAGGAGGTTTTTCAGGACTCAGCATCCAAGTTTTCCCCTGTCTGGATGACCTTAACAAGAAGACACCTTATCCTTCTTTGGTGTTCCTGGGACAGGCCTCCTGTTCATTCCATGGGGGAGTTCTGTAGGCCAGGAGTTTTCAAATGTGCCCTATACAAACATCAGTGTAGAGGACAGGTAGGGGTGGGACTAGGGGGACCAAGCATGTGTGCCTGGGGAAGAGAGAGAGCAATGAGGAGGGCAGACCCTTACCCCACCATCCAGGGCAGGCTGGGGCACAGTTGAGCATGAGGGGCAGATCTGGTCCACAGCCCTCATATTTCCTCTCTTTGGGGCTTTGAGGCCAACATAGATCAGTGCTTTACCCTCTCTGGCAGTACCCCAAATGAGAATTAAAGGGAATTATGTTAGTGTGAAATGACAATCTCATAGAGCAAGATCAGTGATGTTAGTGGTGTCCATTGGCTTGGACAAGGTATGAGAAAAAGGGATCTTCTGGAAGGGACCCCTCAAGAGCTCTTGAGGCCTTGGAGAGCTGACAGTGCTGATTGGTTAGTGTGGGCCAAGTTAAAAACAATGGCATGGAAGTGGCAGTCACAGGCAGCATGGTGCTCACAGCATGCTGGGAGTCTCTGGGACCCTCCCAGAAAGGAGGGATTGAACTTGAAGGTCTCAAGTCCTTTCCAGCTCCCCAGATTGTAGGATTCTTGGTTGCTGCCCACATTCAGTAAGGACATTAAATGCCTTTGTGTGACACAGTGCCAGGCTTCTCCAGGAATCAGGTTCCAGGGGTCATGACACAGGAGGGATGCATCCCAAGTGGGGATGACACTATCCTCTGTGTCTTCTGTGAGCCTTTGTTCTGCTAAAGAGAACCACACCCCAGGGACCCCAAGTCCGAGGCTGAGCACAGAGCGTTTCAGTCCAGCAGGCCTGGATTTTGATCCTGGATCCCCCTTTTTCAACTGAGCAACCCTTTCCTCTGGGAATGCCGGTATCAACCTCCATGATCAGCTCCCTGCCTGTCCTCACAGAGGACAAAGAATGGATAGCCATGGGTGGAAGATTCCTCTCACCCAAGAAGGGCTGCTCCTGGAACAGGGAGCCCACACTCTGACCTTTGTGTCTACAGTCACTTCCCAAAGGCCTGAGAGAAAGGCCAGATTTGGAGGCCAGCTGGTGGAACTAGAAGACCAGGTGGTGGTTACTGGCGTGCTCTCTCATTACAGGGAACAGCAGCCACTTCCAAGCTGAGCTCTGTCAGAAGCACTGGCAGGACCTTCCCCCCAGTAAGTGCCATAGCACCACCCAGGACTCCCGGAAGGAGACCAGCAGCATGTGGGGTCTCATGGTGGTCGCCCAGCTGCTGGCAGGCGTCGGGACGGTGCCCATTCAGCCATTCGGAATCTCCTACGTGGATGACTTCTCTGAGCCCAACAACTCACCCCTGTACATCTGTGAGTCACAGGCTTGAGGAGGGCTATGGGGATGTGGCCGCGTCCTGAAGTGGCACTCGCTCAGGTTTGGGGGGAAGACATGTGGTTTGAATGCCAGCTCTATTACCTAGCAACTGTGTGATCCTGGGCAGGTGACTGGACCCCAGGGCCCCAGGTTCCTCTCCTGCAGAGCGGTATCTGCATTGGGCAGCTGTGGGATTACATAAGTAATGTATGTAACCACTTAGGCCCACACTGGGCATGGGGGAGCTCCTTTAACAGCCCCTGAAAATGCTGCTGTCCAATCCTCCAGGTATAGGCCGGGGTACACATGTCTTCCCAAACTGTCCACTTAGGCCTCAAAGAAGCACAAGCAAAGCAGATAACAAATGACCATCTCACTGCCCCCATCCTTCCCTTAAAACAAGCCGCAATGAGCATTCTTGAGGCCCACGCCTCCAACAAGAAAGAGCACACCCACTGGCTCCATGGCCCCACAGCTCCTGCCAGGGTTCCCAGCATTGTACTTGCAGGGAGCTTCGCCCACCAGCACACCCAGCAGGAATCGTTAAATGCTGGGGAGGCTTTCCCTCCTGGCAAGTGGGTCTCTTTGGTAGCTGGCTGGAGGAGAAACAGCCTTAGTTCCACACATCTCAGGATCTTGGGTGATTCTAGTCTTGTCTATGGGAAATGCCCTCGATGTGGACTTGTGAAGGCCAGGGGACAGATGGGGTGACATCTCAGGAATCCCTCAGCTAGGGAAAGAACCCGGGGCTGCCACACCCTCTCAAGCTCCCTCAGCCTCCTTTTCCTTCCCTGCTTTCCAGCCATCTTATTTGCCATCTCTGTGTTTGGACCGGCCTTCGGATACCTGCTGGGCTCCGTCATGCTGCAGATCTTTGTGGACTATGGCCGAGTGGACACAGGTGAGCGTGTGCAAGGATGCCCATCCCACCACTGGTTCCAGGGGACAGCCTCCCCAAGCCCCAGCCAGGCAGGGCAGAAGGTGAGCTTTAACTCCAGATGCTTGGGCTTCCTCTTTCCCTCACTCATTCGCTCCTGCAGAGCCTCAGGCAGCCGGGAGCAAACTGCGTGCTTCCTCTTGCACAGGACACTTTCTGTCCTTGAGAAGTGTGTAGCAGGAAACCTAGAAACTTGGGACAGGGCTTCAGCTGTTGCTACCATAGCTGCCCATCTTGGTAGTGGTATTAAAAATAGTTTTACCGTTCTTGGATTCAAAGATGGAGTTGATTATTCAAAAAAAAAAGATTTAATAAGAGCTCTTTTGAGGATAAAGAGGCACTACGTAAAATATACACATGGATTATGATTCACATCATGTTTAACTCTGTGAACACTGGTAGTAAACAAGCTGTGTCTAATCCTGGTTCTACCTCTTACTGGGTGAGTGATCTATATCTTTCTGTGCCTCAGTTTCCTCACCTGTAAAATGGGGCTAATGGTAGTAAAATAAAGTTGTTGTAAGGATTAGAACATGCCTGATATATATATTTAGAGGTTAATAGGTTTGAGCTCTTATTCTTCACAAAATGGTATGGACTAAATTGCTGTATGTCTTAGAATGAGGAAATATGGTCCGTAGACCAGGACACATGAGGTGTCCACAGGTCGCTGAGGTGACCACCCATGGAGCCAGCCTCCCAATGAATCCTGCAAGGGCTCATGGCCTTTGTAAGCTTGTCCTATGCCACCCAGCCTCCCAGAGGGCAGGGAGAGCCAGCACTGTCACAGAGGGGCAGGCAAAGTGCTTTGGAAGGTCCAAGGCAGGAGACAGTGCTCCTGCCTGAGGTGGTCAGGGAGGGCTTCCTAGGCAGCTGACATCTGCATGCATCCCCATTGGTGGGTGGGATTTCTGCAGGTAGTACTGGGAAGGAAGGCCTTCCAAGGGGAGAAAAACACCTGGACAAAGGCAAGAGATGGAAGATGTGTGGAATGTGGGGATGAAACAGAAAGTTCCCACCCACCAGAAGATGTGACTAGGTGGCAGGTCTGAGCCAGACACGCGGGAATAATACTCCCACCAGTTCCTGGCACACAGACCGGAGTTTGCCTATTACACAAAGAATATGGACAGACATTAAAGCCACCATCCTGCCAGAGTCCACAGATTCCTGTTCCTGGGTACTGTCAGACCATGATGTCTTCATTGAGGTGTCACCTGCCTTTACTTCGCATGACAAGGAAAAGCCAGGAGGAGCTTTCTGCCTCAGAGTCAAGCCATCTTTGCCCTTTTCCTGGCACTTCCTGAATCAGTTCCTGCCTCTTGGTTACCCAAGGAGACTTGCAGCTGAGCTCCCAGGACCAAGGACAGTGCCCAGAGATGCCTGGCATGTTGGACTGAGGGCCATTCTGCTACCTTCTCCCTCCCTCCCTCCATGCCCACATGGTTTCTTTACAGCAAGAGGCACAATGGCAGACTCTCAGATGCAGATGGGAGACATTGGCTGGGTGAAGCATCTCCTTTGGAGGCCAAGCAGCTCACTCTGATGATAGTTGTTCCCTCAGGCTCTTAAGGATTATTAGTTCTCCTTTCTTAGGGATCAGTAAAGTGGGGAGGCAGTAGCATTCAGTGATTAGGAATGGGTTTGGATACCAGGGAGACATGGGTTTAAAATCGACCAGTGAAATAGTACTTACTAGCCCTAACCTTGGATCAGGGCAAAGCTAATATCTCTGATCCTCAGTCTTCTGATTGGTTGGAGGTGGGTGGATACAGCCTCCTTCATTGATATACCTACCAAAGGTTGGGAATAAAATAAGATGAGGTCCAGGTTCTGATTCCTTCAGCCTGGGGATTATCTCATGATCTGCTTCATGCACAGTGGCCACCATGCTCTGGAGACCAGATGGCCTGGAGAGGGAATGCTGTCTTGACCCAGATTCTAGCTCATGCCTTACCTCTTCTGCATCATGGGAAGACAGCCCCCCTGATCAGAGGCCCTCTTTCCAGTAGAATGAGATCCCGCATTCACTCAGAAAGCACTTGTTCTCTTTGCTTTCTTTCTAGCTGCGGTTAACCTGAGCCCTGGAGATCCCCGGTGGATTGGAGCATGGTGGCTGGGCCTGCTCATCTCCTCAGCCTCCTTGGTTCTTACCTCTTTCCCCTTTTTCTTCTTTCCTCGAGCAATGCTTAGGGAAGCAGAGGTAAGGTTCTGAGAGCCTATGACTCTGCCTCTTAGAGTTCAAGAAAGGGAGGTATGGGGAAAAAATAAACTGAACTGAGAAACTGCAGCATGTTAAGCAAATTCTGGGTGAAATCTAAACAAGTTGCATGACACAGGACTTCTCAGAGGCTTTGAGAGGTGAGAGTGTTGGTGAATTTCCAGACAGCCTCTCACCAGAGTGCCCTTTCCACGTCAGGCATCAGGAGGGTTCCAGGGAGCATAGTTTGGGAAACACCAAATTCATAGTAAAGAGCCAGGAAAAGCCAAATATATGGACTGGCACAGTTGGCCCCTCATGTGTGAACCTGCAGGACTGAGTGGGAAGGAAAGCTCTAGAGCTGAAGAGCATGAGGGTGGGCTGAGAATGAGTTGACTGTGCGTGGATGGACCTTCTGTGTGTCTGCCAGCCCTGCCTCCTGGGAAAGAAGTCAGGAAAGGATGAGAATGGAAAACAGAGACAAGAAGGCGGGGTGGGACTTTGATGTTAGGGTCTAAAACTTGTTCTGATCCCATGAAGTTCCTGGGGCACTGCAGTGACTGGGTGACCACATAGGTGGCATCATGGCAGCTGGGTTGAGGTCAGGAAGTCAGGAAGGAGGGAAGGCTGGCCATCTGAAGAAGTCTGTGTAGAGATGAAGGATGGGGCTGAGTGCCAGCCAGTGGTTGCCAAACAGCTGAGGCAGGACACGGAGAGATGTTCTTGGAGGGGGTGCCAAGTACTCAGCAGTGGGCAGATTGGAGGAGAAGCAGACGAAGTTGGCACCAAGGTTTCAAGCCAGAGCCCGAGCTCAACATCTGGCAGTGAGGTGTGTGAGATCTAGGCCCAGCTGTGGGAGGAGTGGCAAGGGTGGGAGAGCCTCCACCTGTCTTAGGGAAGAACTTCAGAGGTTGTCAGTGCATTGTGGTGGTTTGGGGGTCAGCGAACCTGAGCCTGAGTGCCACTTAAAACCTAGCAGAGTGATCTTGGGCAAGTTGCCCTGTTTCTACATTTCCTTTAAAATACTGGAGATAGAGCACCTGTCTCAGAGGAGGCTGTGAGGAGTGGAGATGTGTGTGGAAGGCTGGGCACGGTGCCCGATGTGGAGTGTGCTCGCAGTACATGGAGCTCCTGGGCCTGGTGGTGTGTTCCCCTGGGAAGCCCTAATGGCGTCAGAGCGCGGGGGCCTTGCACTCCTCGTGTAGGGGTTCAGAGCTACAGCTGACAAGTTCACAAGAGGTAGGTGAGCTCACTGAGGTGGTATGCATAAAAGCGTGGGCCAGGGGCCAGGACGCAGCCTGGAGTGGGACTCAACTTTGGGACCAGAATGAAGCAGGGACTCCATAGAGGAGATGAAAAGAAAGAGCTGGAAGCAGAGGTCATTGTGGACCAGTGTATCCCAGAAGCCTGCCAGCCCTGGAATCTGAGGACAGCGAGGAAGTGTAGCTATGACAGACAAGATCTAATCAGTCATCTTTTGGCATCAGTCAAAAGAAAGCTAGATATGAATAACATGCCCAGAGGGATCCCAGGAGGCATTGGCATGGATGTGTTCTGGCCAGCAGCCACCGCACTGGGCTCACTGACATGCAGGTGGCACTGGCTTCCAGCGAGCATTCTCTGGGCGCCCTCCCCCACACACCTGGGGCAGCTCACAGCTGCCCATCCCTGAGCCACCGACACCAGGAGGGGCAGGGGCCCAGGGTAGGGCCACCACAGGGAGTTTGGACCATTAACGCTCACCCCCTTTGCTGCCTTCAGAGGTCTCCTGCCATAGTGGATGAAGCAAGGAAGATGGATGAGGCCAAGCCAAGAAGCTCCCTGGTGGATTTCATTAAACGTAACTAACTGCCCCAGCAAATCCCTGGGCAGGGCGGGGGGTGGGGTGGGGCATGTAGCACTGGCTTGAGGTGGGGGCAGGGAGTACCCCAGCCCATGCAGTGTTGTGCATAGGAAGGGGCAGCTAAAGCAGGTGGTCTGTAACTGGCCCATCTCCCAGGAGCGGTTCTGCTAGAGGCTCTGGTGACTGCTGCTGTGCAGGTTCCAGGAGACTCAGATTTAAGCAGAGTCAGCCCTGCCTCCATGGTGTGGCCCCCATGTTCTCTCCCTCGTTTCACATGGAGGTGGCTGTCATGTGTCATGCTTAACACCACGTTCCCAGTGTTAGCCCCTTTTCTATCCAGCCCCCGCCTGATATCTTCTAGGCACATCCTCACTTTGCTTAGCCTGTGAACATGTTGAGTGGGAGTTGAGAGGCTATGTGCCCCTGGACTGGCCACTGAACATCTTGGTGCCTCAGATCTGCCCCGAGGAAGAGAGGAGAGCTGCCTAGAGGAGGAGGAAGGGCAGTGACTAGTCCCAAGGCACCCCTGTGGTGACCACCACGAGGACCCGGCCCCTGACAACCATCTGTTGACAGGGTTTCCTCGCATCTTCCTGAAGCTGCTGATGAACCCACTCTTCATGCTGGTGGTCCTGGCCCAGTGCACCTTCTCCTCGGTCATTGCTGGCCTCTCCACATTCCTCAACAAGTTTTTGGAGAAGCAGTATGGTGCCTCCGCAGCCTATGCCAACTTCCTCATCGGTGAGTCTGGAGGGTGAGGGCGCTGCAGGAGCTGGAGAGCCCTGCCTAGGCCCTTGCCTGAGGGAGCAGCCGGGCCCTCCGCTGCCCATCCAGGGACGGGAGAGGCCAGACCGGACACAGACAAGAGCCAGAGGAGGACTGGCCCAAAGGAAAGAATTTTAAGGACATTTTTCCTGGTTAGCAATCTAGAATGTTCTTAGCAGGTCTCTGGGGTTCCTATCATTCCAGGCAGGGGTGGGCAGAGGATAGGATCTGTCTTCCTCTCTGTCAGAGGGGCTGGAAGACTGACAGCTTCCCAAAGGCCCTGACACCATCAGAGGCAACAGAGAAAAGAGAAAAGGTAGAAATTGGGGTTAGGGATAATGCCTCCTGTTTTTTTTTCCCTTTTTCACCAAGGACTTGAATACCCACTTGGGTAAGGAGTATGTGGCCCAGTGATTCTCCACCCTGGCTGCACTTTAGGATCCCCTGGACAGCTTTAAAAAAAAATACAGATACCCAGGCTGCTTGCTCAGCCAATAAAAGCAGACTCTCTGGGTGGGCCCAGCATTGGTATTTTGTGCAGCTGAGATTGAGGAGCACTGATGTGGTCCCACCAAGTACCAAAGTGAACTACTGAGCCCAATCCACAGGTGAGCCTGGTCATCTGGAGATGGCAAGATGGTCGGGGCCTTAGCTGTGACCTCATCCCTTTAGCTTCAGTCACTAGCTAGCACATGAAATAGGGGCACCACCGTGTGATCCAGCTGGTATAATGAGGATGCAATGAGGGGCCAGGTAATGAAAGGCACCTAATAAATGCACCTTCAACCCACATCCCTCTGGCTGCAAGGGTTCCACTTATTTCTTTATTCTTTGCATAAGCAGGGCAATCTGCTATGTCAGGGTAACTCTGTGGATATGCCTGGCAAACAGTAAATGCTCAATTAATGTCATTTATTACCATTAAAGTTGAATGTATCGAATGTTCCTTCAAGCAGCCATGCCCCCTTGCCCATGGTTCAGCTCAGTGTCTACCCCCAACTCCCAGTCCTTTGCACTCAGACCGGCTTCTCTTTGTTTGTAGGTGCCGTGAACCTCCCAGCTGCAGCACTGGGAATGCTGTTCGGAGGAATCCTCATGAAGCGTTTTGTTTTCTCTCTGCAAACCATTCCCCGCGTGGCTGCCACCATCATCACCATCTCCATGATTCTCTGCGCCCCTCTCTTCTTCATGGGATGCTCCACCCCCACGGTAGCAGAGGTCTATCCCCCCAGGTAATGGGAACGAGAGGTGAGAAGATCCCCTTTGCTGAGGCCAGAGCCTAGATCTGGCTACCATACATCTTCCTTTCTGCTTCTTCAACTCTTTTCTCTCCTTTTTTACTTTTTGATCTAATCTCTTATGTGGCAACTTAGAAAATGGGCTCTTGAATCATATGCTTAATTATGAGAAGAAATCAGAGGTCCTAGTGAGCCCCACCAATCAGGGTCAGGGTTCTGTTTTTTAAGAAGCACCAAAAACTAATTAGTCTGGTTTCAGGATGAATCTATAGGGCAGTGAGTCTCAGGAACCAGGAAATAAGCTATGTTTAGCATCAACTCTGTGCCGGCTACAATTACAAAGTCTCCTTGAGCTGCTGAAGAAAGATGAGAGGAGGGGACTTGAAAAGATCTGGGAAAGAACAATGGAAGTGATGACAGACTCAAAAAATTGGGGCAGGTGAGGCAGAGGGCAGATAAAGTATACCTGTCAGTTTGCATAAAGCAACCTGGTCCCAAGGTTTAAGTCTGGCTTCGTGTTCAGGAAGAGCTTTAGAGGCCCATGAGAGGAGGGTGCTGAGTGAAGGGCATTTATTTTTTCCTGGGTGCCCCTTCCAACTACCTCTTCTTTTAGGTTTTGCCTAGTGAAGTTGCAATGTTTGGAGAAACTGTACCTTTCAGCCTTGGTGTTTTCTCTTTTTCTTTAAGATACTGTCTTTTGTCTTTGGTGGGTGATGGAGAGAAGGGGTAGGAGGGAAGGGAGGCTGGCCCAGGGCAGGAACCTCCATTGAATTTGTATTGTTCTGCAGGCAGACGATGGATTAAGAGAAGCTGAGAAAGCTTTGAGCCTTTGGGTGGCTCTTACTAGGAGTGTTTGGGTTTTTTTAAGATTTATCTATTTATTTGAGAGAGAGCAGGGGAAAGGGTGGGGTGGGGAGAGAATCTCAAGCAGACTCCCCGCTGAGTGCAGAGCCCAACGCAGGGCTGGATCCCACGACCCTGAGATCATGACCTGAGTTGAAATCACGAGCTGGATGCCTAACTGGCTGAACCACCCAGGCGCCTCTCACCAGGAGTATTTAGCACAGGGCTTTGTCATCAGACTAGGGTGAGCTCTGGCACAGTTCTTTGTAGTTGGCAAAAGTTACTTATCTAATCTTCAGTTTTCTCTCATGAAAGGAATGTGATTAATTGTAGAGGTGTTGTGAGGGCAGCATAAAAAGTCTTGGGCACTGTGCCTGGCACCAAAGATATATCCCATTAATATTAACCATCAGCAGTGTAATTATTTCAGCAGAGTCCTGGTCTGTGGTTTGTCAGTTTATCCCAAACCTCAGAGAAATGAAAATCAGATGTGGTGGTCAGGGGGTGGGAATGGTGAGATCAGCTGGTGGAACCCCCTGGGTTGAAGCACAGGGGTGGAGGTTCAGTGACCTGGGCAACATCTACATAGACCCAGAGACAGGAGCCCTCCAGACCCCAGATGCCCTCCAGGGGCCCCAGCCTTCTCTCAACCAGAGCCCAGGTGGAGGGGGAGGGAAGGGAAATATTGCCTATGACTCTGGCATAGCATCTGCCATTTCTTTCATCAGAGTCCTGGTTGGTTGGTTGGTTGGTGGGTTGGTTGGTTAGTTGTCTTGATGCTCTTCTGCAGCACGGGGTTTGCTGACCGAGTCTTTCTGACCAGCAGTTGGCGGTGCCACGGGCACTGACCAAGCAGTCAATTCACCACTGGCTCCAATAGGCATAACTCCGATCCCAGGGTGGCACTGGCCCAAGACAAACAGAGACTCACAGGCATACTAACCAGGCGGGGAACTCACCCTGGGCTGGCGCGGGGAGGTTTTTCTTTGGTCTCGCTTTGTTTGATTCCCCATTTCCTGTTTTGCTGGCAGGACATCAAGTCCTATACATCCGCAGCCTCCTGCCTGCCGCAGGCACTGCTCGTGCCCAGACTCCATCTTCCACCCAGTGTGTGGAGACAACGGAGTAGAGTACCTCTCGCCGTGCCACGCAGGCTGCAGCGAAATCAACGTCACCTCCATAGCCTCCAAGCAGCTGGTAAGGGCATGAGAAGCCCTGTGCGGTCTCTGTGCTCAGCTTGTGCCCTCGCAGGCTGCTCCTTGGCTCCAGGATGGATGAATGCCACCCACGCCACACTCGTTCCCAGCCTCCTGGCCCCTGGGCCACACCCGCTCCCTCTCCGCCTCTCCTTCCCTAAGGTCATGACCAGATGCCTACAGCCCAGAGTCAATTAAAGATTGGCTAATGTTCAAAAAAATCACATTCCTGAGGCCCAACAATGCTCAGAGTAGAAACAAGCCAAAGCATTCCTTCAGCTGAGGCCTTTGAGTATCATCCTGACGGATCCTAAGGGGCATCTCTGGGTCCTGCATCTTGGCTGTATGGGAAGCCACAAGGACAGGCCCAGAGAAATTGCGGGCACAGGGCCTTCTGTGATCTGAACTCAGAAGGTTAGAACTAGAAATACGATCTAGGGTATTTGGTTGAACCCCTCAGCCCCGACATATGGCTACACAACTGGCCTGAGGTTATACAGCTATTTAGGGGCAGATCTGGGACTGGAACCCAGGATCCTGCCTCAGTTTCAGACATACCTGGTCAAGGCCATGTATCTCCTGGCCACCAGCCTTCCACTTGTGCAGCCCACGTTCACTGTGCCCACGCGGTGAGGTTCTACTAGCCCTCTGAGTGCTCTGGCTCCTGGCTTCTGCATCAGCAAGCAGCAAACCAAGTCAAGACGTTTGTTCAGTTATTCAACAAATACTTAGTGAACGTCCAGCACAGCCGTGGGTGTTGAGGACTCAGTGGAGAACCCATCAGACAAAGTCCCTGCTCTTGTCGAGTTTGCATTCTATCAAATAAATGCACAAGATAGTTTTAGAATGTAATCTGTGCCACAGAGATACTTAATGACTAGACTCTCTAGTTCCTGGGGGCCTCCCTAAGATGACATTAGAAGTGAACAACCAGAAGAAGAAAACTCTAGGAAGTTCTGGAAGTGAGGCATTCCAGGTAAAGTAACAGCAAGTGGAAGGCCCGAGGGCATGGAGAAAGCACAGAAGGCTAGGGTTGGCACTGAGAGGCATGTCATACCCAGGCCAAGGCTGGGCAGGCCAGGCCTAGGAGCCAGATGTGCCTTCTCCTAAAAGCAATGGGAAGTCTGTGCAGTTCTGCTAAGGATGCTCTAAGGAGGGGAATGCACCCCATTCCCTTAAGCCCATATGGAGGGCATGGATAAGGCTAGCCCCCACTTAGCATCCTCCTCCAAGGGCACAGGGAAGTGCTGCTCCCACAGCCACCTCCGTGGGCAAAGGGAGACAAAGCATGTAAACAAGGTGGTCTCTCCATTGCCTTCTAATTGGAGGAGTCTCTGGTGGCTTCTGTGGTTTTCTTATCTTTATTTACTTACCTCTGATTCATCTACTTCCAGAAATCATCTTGACATATTTCCAACAACAGCACAAATCCATTAGCGTAATATCAAGAAAAGACAATAAATTATAAGGGGAAAAAATCTATGTGAAAAAATGCAGACTGAGGGAAGTAACAGTCATATTATATATAACTTACTTCTGAGCTTCCCGGGAGCCAAAATAAAGAGGGTACCGAGTTCCTGCTGTCTTCCAGAAGGAAGCATCCTGGCTCATTAGTTCCAGTCCTAGCCTTGTAACTGCTATGACATTTAAATGACCATAGGCTAGTCCATCAGGTGCTGTGAGAAGTAAGGTGAAGACCACCTGACATGGGCAGTGGCCACCAAGACCAGTTATGTAAGAGTGCTGAACCATATGGACTTGTAGACTGGAGACAGGGACCTCTTTCCCTAGAGTCCTTCACAGACAGGAGGCATTCCTCTCTGGTAGGAAGCTCTGGCAAAGGCCTGACAGATGAAGAGCTCAGTGGATTACACTGGGTTCCCACTGCTGTCTCCTCCTGTCTATACCTTTCTTACCTTCCCCGGCAAAAAGGAGCATCCACAAAACCACTGCTCCAAGGCACAGGGCAGCCTGGCCCCAAAGAGAGCCCTCCAGCCCCTGGTCCCATGCTGGGTAGGCCTTGACTAGCAACAGGATCCTGCATGTCGTGATGTGGGTGGAACTGCAGGAGGGGCCCGGCCCATTCTAGATGACCAGTTTTGGTGAAGACGATTGCCCAAACAGTGGTCAGAGGTGGTATCTGTGGGACACCTTGAAAACCTCACCAGGTCTGCTCTCCAGCCTCCACACGCAACATTGCCCAGCTCCCCAAGGCAGGAGTCCAAACCTGGGGGACTCTTTGGCTAGAGCTGGTACCGGTGACAGCATTTGAAGTGTGTGGTGGGTGAGAGGATGACAGGGTGTCTCCCTCTCCCCCTCCCTCTCCTTTCCAAGATGTATCTGAACTGCAGCTGTGTGACCGGGGCATCTGCTTCAGCCAAGACGGGATCGTGCCCCATCCCCTGTGCCCACTTCCTGCTCCCAGCCATCTTCCTCATCTCCTTCGTGGCCCTCATAGCCTGCATCTCACACAACCCACTCTACATGATGGTTCTGCGGTGAGTGCACCTTGGCCCCCACACTGCCTGCTTCTGTCTCTCCTCCTTTCCTGGCACTGAAAGACCCCAGCCTCGGAAGGGCAGAGCCACGAATGGCTGAGCCACGATGAAGCCAGGCTGCCTCGCTCCACACTGTGGAAATACCTATAGATTCACTTATGTTTAAGTCCTGAAAGAACTAAAAGGAAGGAGAATTCAGCTAGATGAAAGAAATCAAGGGAGAAAAATCTGGAAAGTTCCAGAGACTTGAGAGTGAAGCTATGAGAAAGGATGAAAACAAGAGCAACCCAGTGTGCTAGGAGCCAGGACCAAGTTCTCAGGTCAGAAGGGAAAGGCTGGCCACGCGGGAGGGGAGAGCAGAGGTGTCCCATTACAGTAGCGGTGGAATGCCTCTGAGGTTTTGAGAGGGAATTGACCCTTCCTTCACCTCGCCCTCTGCAAAGAGAAAACAACATTTCAACCAGTTCACCCAACCCACCCCTGCCCGCCTCTTTCCTGTCCTCACCCACCTTGAAAAACATAGGATCTGGATATCCAGTGCTAGGGTCAAAGGCCCAGCTATGCCATACACTGGCTGGATGTCTTGGGTTGTTGCCAACCTCACTGAGTCTCAGTTTCCTCAGTTATGAAAAGACATTAATGATATTGACCACAAAGGACTGGTGTCAGGATTACCTGATAAATTGCTTTGTAAATCTAAGGTACTTTACATATTGGTTAATTATCCCTATTAACCAAATTCTAAGAATTACTAATAGCTAGCTAGGTGCCAGTGACCTGTTTTTCCCAAAAGGCTAGGAGATGAAGAACTGAAGCAGCCACTTCTCAGGGCCTGCGGTTTTATGAGTTAGCTTGCAAACTACCAAGCTCCTATTTTTGTTACCGTTTCAAGAACGTTGGCAGGAGACAGGAGACTCCTGGTTCAAAGACAAAGGACTGTTACTCACAGGAGCATGCAAAGAGCAGGAACCTTGCATCATTTATCCTTGTGCCCCTCATCCCATGGAGTGACCTGAAATACCTACGTGTATGCTTCACGTGCAGTGAGCTTATGTCACAGTGAAGAATGCTGGGCTGGGAAGAGCCACCCACTGTGTAGACCAAGGCTGCTCTTGGTGTAGGGTAAGGTTTTACCCCATGCCCCAAGGTCACTCATCGCAACCACAACCCTGAGAAATGGCCCAGGAAAATAGCAGTCAGAACCTTGTGTTCTTAGTATGTTCCACAGAAACCTGCGGGGATGCTCAGAACCACAGCGTATTCCCCTCCCAACACCATCAGCACCCAGTTTCTACCACCCCCCACCCTGTGCATTTGAAGCACCAGTGCTTTCATTGAAGGCCCTTGAGTGGGATGACCTCTTGTACCAGGGCCAAATGGGCCATGGTGGGCCCTCTAACCCTGAGAAATATTTGTGGGTGGCCATGATGAGCAGAGGGAACAGAATAAGGAAACTTCACAGGGAAGTCCCTGAGCAGTAGGTAGGGACCAGTCCCAGTCAGTCTGCCTCCCAGAGGACTCCATCAAGCCCCAGGGTTAGGGAGGCTGCAGAAGAGGAGCATCATTTCAACCACAGGAGGGGCTTTCCTAGAAAACCTCTCCCTTCCAAGTCTTATCAGCAGCTGGAGCAAAACTAAAGAGGCCCCAGGATCCCAAAATTGTTTAAAGATAAATCCCACTAAGAAAGATGAGAGAATAGATGCTATTTAGTGCAAAGAAGGTGAGGCTTAAAGGTGACTTTGTAGGTGACCCACATGTTGTTTGTACCCTAGCCCCCAACTAGGTGTGGAAATACAGGCTGGGAGGGAAGGTTCACCAGAAATGTGGAAGGAGAGGGTGGTCCAAACATCAGAGTTAGTTCACGGCCAATGAGGGCAGAGACCAAAAGGGGCTTAAGCTGTCAGAAACCAAACTGTGGTGCCCAACCCCATTTGCTCCAGAATCTAGAGTAGTCTTTCCCAGGGACAATAACCAGGACTATTTAGGAATGAGCACTGTAGGGACCTGTGGACATAAAGGGAGTATCCATTAGATTGAGATTTGAGGTACTTTCCATTGGGGAGAGGGGGTCGTAAGTGGGTGCCTCAAGCCTGTAAGTATTGCTTTCACTGGGCCATCCTGCAGAGGAACTGGAATAGGGCCCCTTTCCACTTTGCTAGCTGGACTGTGGGGCCATTGGTTCTGAGTTCCCTTCCTTGATGTCCCCTCCGCCCCCAGAAGGGTGGGTGTTCAGAACACAGAGAAGCCTGGTGCCTCTGCAGGCTACCTCCTGGCTCCCCACCTTGTGGATGGGGTGTCCTCCCTCTCTGCCCCATGCCCAGCTGGGATGGCAGGGCCTGGCAATACCACCACTTGAAAGCTTCCCCCCATCTCCCTCTGAATCTCTTTCCTCAGCCAAATGCTTGTCTTCTCTTGAGGGAAAAAAGGTAGCAGCAAGACTGGCTATATAATTTGTAGGACCCAGTGCAAAATGAAAATGGGAGGCTCCTGGTTCCAAAATTATTGAGAATTTCAAGACAGCCACAGCAAAGCATTAAATCAAACCAGGAACCTTTCTGAGGGTAGGGCCCTGGGAGGCTGCACAGGCCATACGCCCACGATGCTGGCCCTAGGTAAAGGATTCTTCTAGTTGCACACAGAAGCCTATGGCCCAGGGGCCCTAATTACACTGTCATCAGGGCTGTCTTTATTGCTATTCACACTCTATGGGAGTTGTTCAGACCTGCTGCTGTGAACACACCCTTCCCCATGCTTCTCTCCATTCCCAGCCTCTTCTGCCCTCTGCCTCTTGAAGGGGGCACTGGGCAGCCCTGAAAATCAGAGACTAGTGGTTCCCAAATTTGAGTGTGCAACAGAATCTCCTGGAGGACTTCCTAACGCACAGATGGCTGCCCGCCCCCCCCCCCCCCACTCAGTGTACCTGATTCTTAGGGCCTGAGGTAGGGCCTGGGAACCTGCATTTCTAATGAGTTCCCAGGGGTGGGGACTCATGCAGCTGGTCCAGTGATGGTGCTTTGAGAACTACTGATATAAATGACAGGAGCTCTTGGCCAGGTGAATCCAGTCAGCCAGGTGGCTGTCAGGCCACTTGAGGGTAGGATCTGGCATGTTCTAAGGCTGGCTGCCCCTGACTGAGTAAAGGCACAGCCCTGGGTCCTCTGGCTACTGACTTCCTATTTTCCTTTTCAGTGTGGTGAACCAGGAAGAAAAGTCATTTGCCATTGGGGTACAGTTCTTGCTGATGCGCCTGCTGGGTAAGTGCCTGAGATGCCCCCTTCCCTCCTGAGGGATGGCACCAGGGCATCAGAGGGCTAAGAGGTGCAGGGTGGGGCTGAGGGAAGCCTTGTCTCATCTCTACTCTAAAGGGAGGCCATGCATAATCAAATCAACACATCAGCAAGGGCCAAGACCCTATATGGGCGGTTTCCCCGTACTTGAGGTTAGGAAAGATTCCATCTATGGCATTAACTCCAAACAAAACTATGTAAGAAAAATGAAAAGTGGACACAGCTGAGAATACCTAATAAAGAACTGAAGGCAGGTATTTTTTTCATCTCTCTCCAAGAACTGGCTGTAGGAACAAAACCCTGCATTCCTGTCCCAGCCAGAACAGCAGCTGAGCCCAGCCCTGGCTTCTCTCCCATCTCACAAAACTCATTCCTCTTGCCTCTCTTCTGCAATTGTTTCTCAGTGCGGGGCCCTCTGCTGGCAAACCCTGCCTACGCTCAAGCAGCCTGAGCCTTCAGAGAAAAGGAGCCAGTGCACAAATGACCAGTAATGCTCCGTAGGAGGGCAGGCTGCCCTGGGGAGCAGGGAACACCTGGCTCTCCCTGGGGGCGTGGGCTGGGGGGGTGGGAGATGTGTGCACCTCACCCGCCCTTTCCCTGAGCCTCATGCTGGACCATCCCTTCTTGACACATCCAGGCAGTAATATGCAGATCATTGCTGTGAAAGGTAAACCGAGTAAAGGGACTACCTTCAACTGAGTGTTTTTTTTTTAGACTTTATTTATTTATTCATTGAGAGAGAGAGAGAGAGAATGGCCGGGACACAGGCAGAGGGAGAAGCAGGCTCCATGCAGGGAGCACGACGTGGGACTCAATCCCGGATCTCCAGGATCACACCCCAGGCTGCAGGCGGTGCCAAACCGCTGCGCCACCGGGGCTGCCCTCAACTGAGTATTGATTAAGGACCCAGTGGGTGCACACTGCAGTGGGGAGTATGGCAGTTGCAGTGGAGGGACGTTAGCCGCTATCAGATTGTACTTTCTGACCTCAAATGCTGAAATTCCTGCAGAGCCTACTGTGCCTTATTATCTGGGAGCCCGGCTACACGTGACTGACCTTCCAGCGGCTTCCATTATCGTTCTGGGGTGGGTTGGTGATGTCCCTCCTGGGGCCTACCGAGCAAGAAGCTTTGCAGGGACCTCTCCCACAAAGATTGGGAGAGGAGTGCAGATGATGAGGAACAAACCAGCCTTTTCCATGGGATTTCTCCATGTTGGGCCACTTGCTCTCCTCGTCCCAGCACTGCCCCTTCAGAGCCTGCTCCTCAGGCCTGTATTAGCAGCATGGAAGGATGCAGGGCATGGAGGATGCAGGGCAGCGGGGCCTCCCTGTCCTGGTGGCAGAGGCACTGCTGTCATCATAGCTGCTTCCTATCATGCATAATTCACATGGGGCTTGCTGTGAAACCTCTGCTGGGAAGGAAGCCCCAAGTTCTGTCCAGCGCAGCCAGCGGCCAGGATGGGCTCTGAAGAGCTTCTCCCAGCCACCTGGAAAACAACCACTATCCCACTGCTCAAAGCACCTGCTGCCTTTGTTTTGTCACTTGAGCTCAGACAACTTGATATGGGATCACAGAAAATCCGGGCTGGAGGCATTCCATTCATCACCCAAGAACACAATCGCACTCTGGGATAGAAGGAAGGCCTTCACGTGGATAAAACCCAGCAAGTTTAAAATTACCCACTGGGACTTGGTTGAAAATTTCTCTGGACTTCATTTCTATTTAGGGTAGTAGCATCCTTGGTGGACCATCCCTGTGGCCAGTTTCCATCCCCTGCTTAGCTGGAGACTTGGAAGCAAGCAGGGTCTGAGTAGACAGGCTGGTTTTCCAAAGTTCCCAATTATGGGTGGAGCCACAAGCAGATCTCTCTCTTTCCTCCTGAAGCAGCTTCTCACAGAGCCCTCAACAGAGCGAGGCTATTCTGAGCACAGTGGTTCAGGGCGTGGATCCTGGACAAATCCCTTCCCGGTTGGTTCAGTGACTGCCTAGAACTATAGCTAACAATACGGGGGTCATCTGGAATATTTTGCAGCAGGAAGACATAGCTTCTGCTGGATCGGGTCTCACCACCCAGCTGTGGGGAAGTTCAGGCGGCTGGGGTAGAGGCTCTGAGCAGCCAGGGTGTTGGGGGTCTTCTGGGGGTGTTGTCTAAGCCAGCAGGGCAACCTAGTACAGTAGAAGAGCATGGGCTTTGAGGAAACTAGGGTTCACAGTCCAGCCCTGACCCTCTTGGCTACACAAGCATGATGTAGCCGTGCCCACCTTCTTCCTCCTTAAAACAAGAGCACCCAGCCATCTCCAGTCCCTATGAGGACTTGAGGGTTTCCATGTCCTCAGGAGACTCCTGCCACACCGTAGAGGTCAGCATATCTCCACTTGAGGCCCTTCCAAGTGTTGCCTGTCTGAGCTGGCATCAGGGTGACCTCTGTGACTCACTGCTCTGAAAGGATGGCTCCGGTCCCTTTTCTCTTCTAAGCCTCTAGTGAAAGAGGAGCTCAGGTTTCCCAGAAAGCTATTTGGCTTTCCAAAGTCACTGTGGTTCCCAGGGGTGAGGCAGAGCTGTTCTCATTCATGGGAAACACACAGGGGCACTGGGGAGAGGGAGCTCACTCCCCACCCTGCCGGGCACCTCTGCCTGCAGCTCCATGTAACCTGGGCTCTCTGAATTCTCTTCCTGCTTATGCCAGCCTGGCTGCCGTCTCCAGCCCTCTACGGCCTCACCATCGACTACTCCTGCATCAAGTGGAACTTTCAGTGCTCAGGGAGGCGCGGGGCCTGTGCCTACTATGACAATGATGCTCTCCGAGACAGGTGAGGACCCAGCATGACCCTGTGGTCCAGGGGGTGTCAGGCCCCAGGCCAGAGCAGAGGGCAGCCATCTGCTCTGGCGACTTTTGTGGGGTTAAAGGCAAGGACCAGAGGGGTGTTGCCATGGACAGAGAGCAGGGTCACTGATGACATAGAACCATCTGGCTAATAGAGAGAGAGAGTGTGTGTGTGTGTGGTGTATGTGTGGTGTGTGTGGTGTGGTGTGTTTGGGGTGTGAGGTATGAGGTGTGGTGTGTGTAGGGTGTGAGGTGTGAGGTGTGATGTGTAGTGTGAGGTATGTGTGAGGTGTGTGTGTGGGGGTGTGTGGGGGATATGAGGTGTGAGATGTGTGTGGGTGTAGGGTGTGAGGTGTGTGTGTGGGGGGTGTGAGGTGTGAGGTGTGGTGTGTGTGCAGTGTGAGGTGTGTGTGAGGTGTGTGTGTGGGGGGTGTGTGGGGGATATGAGGTGTGAGATGTGTGTGGGTGTAGGGTGTGAGGTGTGTGTGTGGGGGGTGTGAGGTGTGAGGTGTGGTGTGTGTGCGGTGTGAGGTGTGTGGTGTGGCGGGACCTGGGGCGAGGCCGTGGCTCTGGAAGGATGCCAGGCCAGCTCCCACTGCTTGGAGAGAGGGGCCCGCGCGCTCGCGGCCGAGGTCGAGGGCAGGTGGCCCTAACCTGCCTCAGTGGACCCAGGCCCAGCTGCACGTCAGTAGTTCTGCACCCTTCCGGCCACCTCACCTGCCGCCATTGGCACGTAGACCAGAGACCGTGGGCTTGAGGGGTCTGAGCAGGATCTGGAAACTGGGGGGTGGCCTAGAAGGCCGGGAGAGGGGTGTACCCAGAGGGCGGCGAGCAGATCCCCTCTCCTCCTGGCTGTACTGGGAGGACTGGAGCCTCCAGACTGGCTGGGGCTGCGGCGTTGCCTCTGGCCCATGCTGGGATGAGGACCACTGGGCTGGAAGCCCGAGCCCTCTCCCCGGGAGGCTGGTGCCCTGTGCGTCAGAGGGTTGAAGGAAGTGAGCCCCCCACCCCGGCCCCGGTGGTAACGGATCCTTACCTGAGTGGTGACGACAGATTCCCTGGGCCATTGTGAAAGCGATGCTCTCTTCCTGATGGCCCAAGCCCCAGCCCCAACCCCCCCGACCCCCAACCCCACCCCTGGGCCACAGAGCCTCCACACCCCCTGACTGGTCCCGCCCCCTCCTGCCCCACAGGTACCTGGGCCTGCAGGTGGGCTACAAGGCGCTGGGTGCGCTGCTGCTCCTATTCATCAGCTGGCGGGTGAAGAAGAGCAAGGAGTACAATGTGCAGGAGAAGGCCGCAGGCCTCATCTGACCCCTGACCCTCGGCCCAGCCGCTGCCCTGCTCCAGAAAGTGGACCCTGCCCCTCCACACCTGCCTGTATTTACTAATGTTAACACATCATTTCCGTTTAGTTTTTTAAATAAGAGAAAACCCCAGGCAGCATTTGCCCTCCCTGCCTCCTACACCCCCCTCCCCGCCAGGATTCCTTAGGTCCACTGTGTACCTGGGCTGGATGGGGACTGAGCTGGAAAGCTAGGTCTTCCCTGGCTCCGTGGGAGGCACCCCCATGTGCCCAGGCGCTCCTCAGTGTTGGGTCCCCCAGCAAGGATGCCCACTGAGGCAGCCTTCCCGCCCCCCCCCCACCCCCGCTGCCACCGCCCCAGCCTTGTGGGTGGGTTGGTTTCCTAAGTGGAGAGAGCAAAGGGGTATCTTCCCAGAGGAAAAAAGGAGAGCGCTGGGTTATGGTTAATGGCCAGAGGCAGGCCTAGGGGAGGGAGAGCCTGGCTGTAGCCCCCTTTGTGCCTCAGTTCAGCATCAGAACCCAGGAAGGACTGACCTCCTTCCACTCAAAAGGCCATTTTGGAAGCTGCCATGTTGGGAAGTAGGGCCAACTGGCCCCCTCTCAGTTACCCTACACTCAGGCACCAGAGCAGGGACCAAGACACCCCAAGGGCGGGTCATCCAGATGTTGTTCCTGTTAACTCTAGATCCTTCTGAGCTAAGAAAGCTGCACTGTGGTGAAGACCTGAGGAGGGCTGTGAAGTGGTCAATAGCCCAACCTCCCACAACCTCCATGTGAGGATGAGACCACTCAACTCAGAGTGTTGGGAAAACCCTCCCCAAGTTGCCTTGGGAGCAGATGAGGTGGCCGCACGTGGGCATCCCTGTCTGGATGGACCTCACCCTGTGTGCCAAAAAGACAGGCGGTCCAAGATGTCAGCAGAGCAAGTGCTGAAGCTGAGAGGGTACCAAGGGCAGCCAAGCTGGATGGTGAGCTGCAGCCCACAAGAGAGAGGCCAGTGTGGTCAGCTTCCCTGGCTCCAGACATGCCTGTATTCATCAAAGAGATCTCGCCTCTTCTCACTGCCCTTCCTGGGGCCTGGGTTGAGCGACCTCACTGTTGTGTGGTGAAGCTTGAGAGACGTCTGCAATGGAGGCCTTTCATCAACAAGTATTATATTTATCGCAGACCAGCTTTGTGCAAGGCAGCACTAGTACATGGCTCTCCACCGAGCTTGCCTACGATCTCCCTCACCTCCCTCCGTCCACACTGGGCCTTCTCCCAGAGTGTGCTCAGTAGGCAGCAGCAGGGAGGCACAGCACAAACCCAGAGATTGTCAACAGGATCTTGACCATCTATGTCCCACCAGATGGCCCCTGCACTTGGCCCTTTGCCAGACAGAGACCTGGCTCACTGTGTCCTCTGGAGCAGCTAGGAACTGGTTATGGCCATACACGGCTCTCTTGAGTTCCAGTCCTCTTGGAAGAGCCCTCCAGAAGCATATCAGAAGCCATCTCTGGAAAGGGGTCCTATGGTGGTAAGCCAAAAAAATGCCAGTGGCAGTGGCCAAACTGCCATGAGACCGAAGTCTTCGTGAAAGCCACTGCTACACATGGCCTTGTTTCCAGAGCCACCATGCTTATTTCCAAAGATCTCACTCAGGAAGGGAGAGGCTCCGTGCAACCTCAGGGGCCAGTTTCAGCGTTTAAGTTGGTTCTGCTTGGAAAATGATTCCCTGCAACTAATCCTGGTCCTTCTCTCTGTGATTTAACCAAATCCTGGAGGCACTGCCCTTCAGCTGAGCTCACGAACAATGAGTGCCAACCTGCAGATCTTGGAAGATTGGTTGCCCTCCCAAGGCTTTATTCTATTGTGATATTGCTATTAATATATTATAATTTTGCTATTGATGTAACTTAGTCATGAATTTGTACTGTCATCTGTATTTGTCAGAGAATGATAGATCCTATATTTTCTGGCCAGAGGAGATGCTCATGCCACATCCACAGGGGCCCATGGCCATGGGTATTGGAGGTAATACGACTCTCAACCCATCAGTCTAGTACGGAGCAGGTGGCAGGTGCTTCTTGTTCCTTCAGTAAAGTTCTACAGGTAACTGTCAAAGACCCACAGTGCTGGACTGTCAGGAGGACTGATCCCTGCCTTGAGTTTATATCCATAAGTAGAGTGAAATACCAAATCTTGGATCTTTGGAAATAGCTAAATCCATGATACAAATCAGAATTAGGATCATAATCATCGTTGGTCACTTGGTCACAGCCATACTACCACTCCCACAGCAAACCTTTCCTCCTGATGGCCAGCAGAGAATATAATGGTGTCACCTTCATTTCACTTCTAGAGCAAACACTTCTAAAGCTGAACAAACTTCCTTGAGTGCTGGACATTCATAGAGGGTGTGATTAAAATACAGATTCTCAACCCCTCCAGCCAGCCCCCAGGGCTATGGGAGTGGCCCCTGTAACTGACCGTTGTGAGTGGTCCCTAATCCCTTGTGGGGTGTCATCGGTACAGCAGAACCTTGGGGACACCCCCTTATGCTTAGGCCATTGAGAAATTTACAGACTCTGTAGGCCTTTGGTAAGTAAAAGATGACAAGGGAAGGGGGGCCAGTTAATCTGATTTCCTGGGTGGCTACAGTCAGGAGCCAGCGGGCATGAAGAACAGCCCAAGAGCTCGCTGTACCGTATGAAGTTCATACCACGTACTGAAAGTGGAACCCTCACTCTCCAAGCTTGAATGTGCAAAAAATGTCACAAGTGTTCTCTAAATTAGTTATGTTTGATTTCTCGCTGTCATCCTGTTGACTGGCTGGAGATTTAGCATCAGCCATCCTCAAGGCTAGTCCCCAAAGCCATCCACAGTCCCGTGGGTCCTGCTAGTATGAGTCTCTGGTCCTTTCCCAGGCTGAGGCTCCCTGCTTCCCTGTGAGCCTGGAAACCCTGCAGAGGCTGGTTAGGGGAGGGCCCAGCCCTAGAAAGCCCACCCCTCTGCTCCATTCCCTCTGCCAGCATAATCCAGCCCCTCAAGGGCTGAACAGAAAAAGCCATAAAAGGAAGGGTCTGTAGGCACTTTTTATCTCATTCTTCCTGGAACCTCCTTAGCATAGGAGTGGGAAAATGCAGTGGAAATCAAATACCATATCTCCACAAATTATGGCCCCATAAGGGAGGCCAGACTGGTCCTAAGACCCCTTTGAGGATGAGGAATCTGAAACTGAGGAAAGCGTTGTGGCTGACTTCACCCAAATGACACCTGGCTGGGTCTGGACGTAAACCAGGCCGTCTAGATCGTTCCATTCCAGCCCCAGCTGCAGCCTCAGCCTCCCTGCTGAGATAATCTGAAATAGGGGGAGGTCCCTCTATTCCCACTGGACTTCCTGGCGGCAGGTGGGGGAATCTACTGAGGGCTCTCTCAGGTGGGAGTGCAGGTGGGAAGGACCAGGTGCTGCTTCATTTACCCGCCTTCTGTTCAAGTAGCAAGAACATCACATGTGCTCATTAAGCAGGGCCGATTTAGCCCCATAGCACCATGAGTTACAGGAGAGTCTCGGAGAAAATGGACAAAGAGGAAACAGCTTTCAGGAGTAAAGGCCAGGAGAGCTGCACACAGACAAACCCTGAAGGGTGACACCTGGTGACGGGTTAGCAGATCCTCGCTTAGGAAACAAAGCCATTTTGTGATTTTCTCCAACCGCTCGCAGAGGTGGAGAGGGACAGCTAAGCTGCGGGCTGAAGCCAGTCAGTCTGACTGTTATTAAAATATCCTATTACAGATTCCCAAAGTGATGAGGTTGGCAGGAGCTCTGTGTGTGTGCGTGTGTGTATGTGAGAGAGAGACCCTGCGAATCCAAAGGAGAAATCCTGTCTTTCCCAACCACGGGAACTACATACCTGGGGAAAATACCCATCCCCTGCCAGTAGCACCCCATCCATTGTAACCTTTCCTCAGAGATTAAATATGTAAACAGGTCCCGGGCAAGCCCTTGGCAAATCACAAGTGAGAGAAAGCTTTTCTCCCTTGACACGCCCTGCCATTCCTCCCCACGTGACACAGGTCGCCCCAGCTTGCCAAAGCCCCTGCCCCCCAGGCACCTGCCACCCCTCGATGTCAACAACAGTGACTAAAACGCACAAGGATCCGTACAGCTCACAAAGCCGCCCAGCCACTCATCTAGCAAGCTCCCCTAATTGCAACTGGGTCAGGACAGGCTGGGCCGGGCTGCGGTAACCTCAGCGAGGTGCCACGTGACATAACAGGAGGTCATATCTTGCTCACCTAGAGTCTACTGTGGGTCTAGGTAGCTCTCCGGGGCAGGGGCTCAGTAATGCAGTCGGCTTGGGGGCCGAGGTCTCTCTGTTTCATCACATGCCACCCCAAACTGACAGGGCAGGGGCAGCAAGTCCCCAAAGGTCTCATGCTGGTAAGTGGATATTCTGGAAGTAATACGCTCCACCTCTGCTCCCAGCCTGTTGGTCAGAACTTGCATGTCCCTGCCACCCCTGTGTGCCACACAGCTGGGGAAAGATGAGCCTGTGAGCTCAGAAGAAACAAAAAGCAGGTATGGACAACAGTGCTAGCATCCTCTACCACTACAGATGAGCCGGGGACATGGGTGCTCCCAGGACACTTAAGCCAGCTTTGTCAGGCTTTGTCAGGGGGCGGGAAATGTTTTCTGAAGGAGGCAGCATCAGTGCTGGCTCTGGAGAGGTGAGGAGATGATCTCCAGGCAAGGCCCAGCCCACAGGCAGTTGGCAGAGGGATGGAGAGGTGGGGAAGGAAGCAGAGCTGGGGTGGCAGCTGAGAGAGATGCAGGGAGCCAGGAAAGGTTCTCTTGAGGTGGGAGGGATTTTCTAGGGAGGCTGAAGAGCCAAAGAGAAGTACAGCTGTCTCCTTCCTTAGGGAAGGAGGAGGGGATGAGGCAATGTGCACTAGAGGAACCTCACCCAGAGCTTCCACCAGCCCTGGGAGGCCAGTATGGCCAGTCGTATCCTCTGAATGGAGAAAATGAGACCCCTTCTAGTTGTCACTTGTGCCTCCATTTATTCATTTAGTACCTGATACAGATGACGGCCAGAGATGACAAACGCATGGTCCCCAGCCTTCGGGGACATATTAGGAGCCAGAAACAGAGGGCAGAGTTCAAGTGCTATGAGCTCATTTGGTTGAGAGATCAGAGAAGGGGGTTGATCCCAGTCTTGCAGGATGGACTG
>NC_064265.1:25367719-25377719 GCF_003254725.2 Canis lupus dingo | reverse complement strand
TGAGAACAAATACAAACTTGGGCCAGCATATTCGGGACGAAAGAGAAAGAGAAGGAGACACAAAAGAAGAGGGAACTGTGGCATGTGTCCCTGCTATTTAAAGAATAATTCATAGTCACTGTTAAAACGTTATCAGTCACAATACAAAAAGTCCTTAACAAAAGCCATATGAACTGCCATTCCTTTATTAAATATATGCTATTTTTCACTTACCAAACTGGCAAAAATCCAGTCTAACAAAAGACATTCTAGGGATCCCTGGGTGGCACAGCGGTTTAGCACCTGCCTTTGGCCCACGGTGCGATCCTGGAGACCCGGGATCGAATCCCACGTCAGGCTCCTGGTGCATGGAGCCTGCTTCTCCCTCTGCCTATGTCTCTGCCTCTCTCTCTGTGTGTGACTATCATAAATAAATAAAATTAAAAAAAAAACACATTCTAGTAATAATACTACGAAATGCCAGGTCTTCCTTTCCATATTGCTGGTAAGAGTAGAAAAAGGTACAACACTAGAAAGGGGAATTTGCCAATACTCAACAATACTATAAATGCAGCTTCTGTTGATACAGAAAATCCATATTGGAAATTATTCCCAAAATATACTAGTATGTATAGTACACACACACATATATATACATAGACAAGTCCACAATCTCCAAAAACCAACAGCAATTTCCTAATTTTGATATAGTCATTTGGCAACAAAATTTGACTCGAATTAATATGAAGCTATTTATAGTCTTTATTTAGCCAACAATGTTATAATCATACATTTTCCAACAGAAACAGGAGCTTATTTGTTTACCTGGTATTTCCTCCCATGGAAATATTCTCTAATTTCAGATCATGTATCATATTAACAATTCTAAAATCCAAAAAATTTAATTCCAAAACATACACAGTCCCTCCATGGATTTCAAATAAGGGACTGAGAATCCATACAATCTTATTCATTAGAATATTGTTTATAAAAACAAAATGCTGGAAACCCAAGTGTTCAGCAGTAGAGGACTGACTGGTTGAATCAACTATGGACAAGCATTCTTCCTGCCTTTAAATCCTATCAACAGCTATTTACTAACTACTTACCTTTCTATGTGGGTATAGTATCTTCTGTTTGCATGGTAAATGCTACTTTTATAGGTAACTTTCACATTATCTGTCTCCTAAAGTAAGGGACATAATAACATCAGATAGGACCCATACTCTATTAGGAGCATTTTATTTGGTAAGAAAATATTGCATGAATAACCTAAGAATCAAAGAGCAGCTCAAGGTTACTATACAGAGGTTATTAGTCAATATGAAAGTCCTTAGCCAAAGTCCACTATTTATCATTTCATTACTCCATTCTTTTTTTAAAAAAAGATTTTATTTATTTATTCATGAGAACACAGAGAGAGAGAGAGGCAGAGACACAGGCAGAGGGATAAGCAGGCTCCATGCAGGGAGAGCCCAATGTGGGACTCGATCCCCAGTCTCCAGGATCACACCCTGAGCTGAAGGCGGCACTAAACCGCTGAGCCACCTGGGCTGCCCATTACTCCATTCTTTTAAAAGGAATTCATCCAGAAACATCTTTTGAAAAGAATTTTTGGAACGAGTTACAGTATGTTAGTTCATAAAGGAGTAATTGGGGAAGCTTTAGTCAGATTTTGACAGTTAATGTAGTCAATGGGGAAGTTCTCACAAGCTAGACAAAGTACATGTCCTTATAGGGCAGTGAGAAGATAAAAGAATAGGACTATAGGCAAGAACTTCATCTAAGAGGCTTAAGTAGAACATATTCTGCTTGAGGAGAACCCTAGAGACCCAATTGCTCTTTTGTGCCCATTCTTCTTTTGTGTTATTTGGTATTCAGGAACACATTCTAGAAAATCAACAAAGGTTGCTAACAAATGAATACATAAGGTTCTCTATCCTCTCCCAACATGGAGTACATTTTTTATACTTGGATACTGAGTAAAAACTTTACATAAATGGGATCTGAACTAGATTCTTCCTAAAAGGGCATATAGAATTTGGAAGTTAGAAAATACATCAACTTTTCTCCATAGAATCTTTCCATTCTAGTGTCACTGACCCTTTCCTTACAATACAACCTTTCTTTCTTCATTTAAATATTTAACAGTTGCATTTTTCTTTACTAACACTAGTTGATAATGAATGCATTAAATTGAACCATATGAAAATGCTGATATTTAATAGTTTACCTACCAAAAAAGGGCAATTTCCAATGATTTATTTTCTTTTAATTTTTAAAGATTTTATTTATTTATTCATGAGAGAGAGAGAGACAGAGAGAGAGAGAGAGAGGCAGACAGGAGCAGAGGGAGAAGGCCCCATTCAGTGAGTGTGATGTGGGACTCGATCCTGGGCCTCCAGGATCACGCCCTGGGCTGAAGGCCACGCTAAACCACTGAGCTACCTGGGCTGCCCAATTTCCAATGGTTTAAAATTCATTTCCATTACTTGTATTTCCATCATCTTCTCTTCGTGGCTAGTCGTTACCCAACTCAAGCTCTCCCTATTTTCACAATGACATTACAATAGCTACTGAGTCTGCCGTCACACTTCTGGTTTTTCTCCCCTCAATACCACCTTAAATACTACTACCAGAATAACCTCTATGAGTCCAGGGTTTGATAAGGATATGTATGCCTTTTGCATACCTTTCTCTTCCATCCCTGAAAGTTTATTAGAATGCAACTATTCATAAATGACATTTTAAAGGATAATCTTAAATCAACTCTTGTTTATCAAAAGGATAACGGATTTTCAACTTTGACAACTTACTTTATTAACTACTTAGGAAAATATTTCATAAATGACTGTTATAGACTAGAAAACTCCTTAAAAGAAGTGACCATTAACTGCCCTTAGAACAATAATTTACATACAAAGTGACCATTTTTATTATTTTGGTGAGTACAAAAAGTAGGAATAAAAAACAATAGGAATAGAAGGAAGGATAAACAAGCAGAAGGAATAGTTAAGACACTGGTAAACACATAGGAAAAGTTAAAAGTGCAGAAATCAAAGCAAATTTAAATTTTTAAAATTTTTCCTCTTTCAGGACAAAATAAAAATAAAAAATAAAAACTGCTTAACATGAATGAAAATCATTTTATGCACTGATAAATGTTTAAGTCATTAGTAAAAGACTAAGCATTGATTTTTTTATCTGTTGATAACAGAACTAAGTAGTGTAAATTAATAATTAATCATAATAAACACTAAGAAATTTCCCAGTAACAATGTTTATAAGATAGCTATGAAACCACGGTATTTGAGCAAAAAATATAATGTGATGGGTCCTCTCCACAGAGCTACTTTGACACATAGCGGCTTAAATGAATTAACAGCCTCATTTGGATGTAATTATTTGATGGGATAAAAAGATTGTATGTCAACACATTACTATTTTAAATAAAAATATAAAGTCTAACAATGTGCTTTACTGCTAATAAGCCTCCAAATGGAAATACATTTTTTGCATGATTTTCATGACAACTTCTATTGGTGGTCACCTCTGGCATTTTTTTTTTTTTTAAGTCTGAATACAAGTAACAGCTATAGGAAGATGAAAGAAATTAAAAGATAACATATTCCAATTTGCCACAACATAAATGTCAGAAATTAAGTATGACAGACAAGATATAGATACAGAGAAAGACATAACCCCATACAAAAACACAACAGTGTCATCTTGAATTCCTAAGGATGGGTAAGTCCTGGCTTCCTGCTTACCCAGCACAACAATGTTAGTTTTTATAACATTATTATAAATTGTATCATTAGAAATTCCCATGATACAACTTTTTCTCCCTTGTGGATTAGAGTAACCCATTTATATGATTAAAACAGCAATTTAAAAACAAAATTCAACGGAGTATATTTTAAAGATCTTATTGCCTTTGTTCAAAGAAAAAATAATCGGTTAGCTTCCAACCTAACAGACAGAAAGGAGCTCCCAGAAGCTATAGGAAAAGGACTCTGATAGGCAGAAGGGAGCAGAAACAAGGAAGTTATGCTAGGCAAACAAGCAAATTGGGTATAGCAAAGTCACTTTCCTCAGGGGATGGAGAAGGATCTATCAGGTAGATTATTTACCTGGTGCTGATTAGGGGATTCCTGATTGACTGGTTTAAGATTCCATTTTAGGGGGAAGCCCAGGTGGCTCAAGCAGTTTAGCACCACCTTCAGCCCAGGGCCTGATCCTGGAGACCGAGGATGGAGTCCCACATTGGGCTCCCTGAATGGAGCCTGGTTCTCCCTTCGCCTGTGTCTCTCTGCCTCTCTTTCTCTCTCCCCCCCTCTCTCTCATGAATGAATGAATCAATCAATCAATCAATCTTAAAAAAAAAAAATTCCATTTTAGGGAGTGCCTGAACTGTAATTAAGTTAAGTTTCAGTTTAGTGATATGGGGCTTAGCATAAAAGACTCCATCTTAGGATCTACTGTTTTAACAGAACCAAATTCCTCTCTATGTATAAACGTATTACCAGATGAGCCTTTTTTCAAGAATCCTTCTTCTGCTAAAATTCTATTTTATAGTGCCCTAAAAAATAAATAAACTAATGACTTTATAAATAAAGTCAACTCTAACACCAGATATTTAATTAAATCAAAATTCTGTTTCCAGAACCTCAAAGGATCTGCTCTCAGGATGACTTTAACAATCATTTTGTTTATGTAAATTGTAGTTTGAGTCCATGGAAAAAGGGAAACTATGGAAAATACAAACCTAACAAACTGTACAATATAAAATTATCACCTTAAATTATAATTTAATAAAAATAATGGCCAAGACTATTTGAATGGAGAAACCACTGATTTAACAGCATACAAATATCAAATGAACTTTAAAAGCTTTCAATAATTATACACATAGACCAAAAAATTTGCATGGGAAATGGATTTTAATGTCAAAAATTAATGGTCATGAATAGAATTAAATTCATGTAGTTATATGTAGGGAGTCAAAAAAGTAATAATCCCATAAGAAATTATTGGTTATGAACACCAGACTGAATGAGAATGAGAATTTTTCTTTTTAAGGAAAAAGAAGGTATTTCCCAGGAAGGAGTAAACTCATTCTGTAAAGGGCCCATAGTAATTATTTAGGCTTTGTGGGCCAGTGTCTGTCTTAACTACCGTACTCAACTCTGCTGTAAATGAATAAGCATGGCTATGTTACAATAAAACTTTACTTATGGCCAATGAAATTTAAATTACACATTGTTAAAAAAGAAACAGACCCAAAATGGAGTCATTTGTGGTTCATCCCACATCAGCAAACCAAGACTTAATAAAAAAAAAAAAAAAAAAAAAAACTACTGCAGTTTCAGCATCTCCCAGGAACATGATCCTTAACCAGTCGATTTGGAATCACATAGTCAGCACTAGGGAGGCAATTTGTCTGAAGAACCTACCTTCCCCTCAAAGGTTGCTTTAAGCAATCTACTCTTCGTTAGAAAAACTATCTTACCCAACCTCTTTCTTTCTATAAAAATCTTCCATTTTGTACAGATCCTCAGAGCTCCTCTGTTGCCTAGATGTGATGATGTCCAATTCATGAATCACTGATCTTCAAATTTGCTCTGCTGAATTTTGTTTTTTAGCAATATAAATGTTTATGTGTCAAGAAATATCACTTTTCTTTTTACTACTTAAAACATTAAAAACTGTAAAAGTCAGGGGCACGTGGCTGGCTGTCAGTAAAGAATGAGACTTTTGATTTTAGAATTGTGAGTTCAAGCCCCATATGGGGCGTAGAGCTTACTTTAAAAAAAAAAAAAGGAAGTCATTCTTTGGTTTGTGCGTTATATGAAAATGGACAGCAGGGCAGACTTGGCTCACGAACCTGATTTAACTCAACCTCTATTCTAACCATGCTTGATCACACTGCCAATCTGTAATCACAAAACAGAAATTAGATCTTTTTATCTCCCTTATTTTCTACACCCACTTCCTATATATTTTAGGATCTATCTCCCACATTCTGTCACCAATGCCTTAATTCAGAGTAATAATTTCTCACTTAAATGCCAAAAAAATTTAAAAGACACTATATTATCTCAATGTCTCTAGTAATGGGTCAATCCTCTAAAACCACCTTAGGGACACCTGGGTGGCTTAGCGGTTTAGTGCCTGCCTTCAGCCCAGGGTGTGATCCTGGGGTCCCAGGATGGAGTTCCACATCAGGCTCCCTGAATGGAGCCTGCCTCTCTCTCTCTGTGTCTCTCATGAATAAATAAATTAAATCTTAAAAAAATAATAAAACCACCTTAAAAGACTACTACTAGAAGTAATCTTTTTAAAATACAAGCCTACTCTCATCATTTGGTTGATAAGTAGAAATACATTTAAAGAAAAAGACCATTTAAAGAATACATTATTAAATTTAATATTTAAATATAAAACATTTAAATCACAACCACAAGAAAAATAGAAGTTCTTTAGTAATCCCAGTGGAACATTTGCAAATTTGCATACAGAAAAGGAAACAAAGGTAATCTTAATATTGTCAAAATATTAAACTCACATTTGTTGACCACAATAAAAATCTAGGATGTTTTCTATATCAAAAGAATCCTCATTAGATAATCAGAAATTGAAACAAATTTCACTTCTAGATAGCTTACAGAACAAAATCACCATATAGCAAAAGAAATAATGGGTTAATGGATCTAGACTTTGAGCATCAGTGGCTGCCAACTTTAAAATGATATTATGTGCCTCCTGATGAAAGGACACAACAGCACCTATAATCTTACCTAAGAGATTAAGCCTAAATGAAATCAATCTCTGATGCTACCTGCCAATTTAAAGAAAATATAGAAGAAAATGTTTAACTGTACCATAAGTATGCAACCAGCAATTACAGACTGTAGTGAACCCTACAGGTCAAATATCCCAAGCTCTTTACTAGATCTTTCACTAGAAAAGAAAGAGTTACAGGAAACTACAAAGAAAGACTTAAAAGACAAAAACAGTTTTCAAAATTGGCAACTAAACTGGTGTTTAGAGATGCACACTGGGGCAAATTAAAACCACAAAGAAAATTAAGTAAGTTATTACTCTCAAAGTCAGAAAAGTGGTTAATTTTTTGGAGAAAGAGTGCCGTAGTAAAGGATACAAAAGGGCTTCTATAGTGGCTAGTAAAGCTCTATTTCTTGACCTGAGTGATAATTACAAGCATGTTTGTCTTATAATAATTAACCAAGATACACATTTGCTTTTATAGTTTTCTGTATCTGTATTCTATATTACAATGAAAAGTTGTTAAAAACAAATTAATGAAAGCAAACAACATTTAAGATTAGCTGTTGTAAGAAAAGGGATGTAATACCAAACCTAAATAAGATTTTTAAAATACAAGGGCAGAAAAGAAATATTATCCACAACTTTATGCCAATAAATTTGAAGATCTAAATGAAATAAAAAGGAAAATTAATGAAATGGATAGTTTTCTAAGAAAAGACAAATTTCTATAATCAATTCAATAAGCTGCAAACAACCTGAATACACCAATAATTTTAGAAAATACCAGAAATGTAATAAAAGATTTTCCTCCACCACTACAGTGTGGCTCACTCTCAAACGAAAGTGCCTTGATAATGGGTAAACTCTAACAAATTTTCAAGGAATTAATAATTCCTATTATGTTTAAACTGCTCCATAATTTTAAAAAGGTATGTATCCCAACTCATTTTATGTTACCATGACTAACACCAAAACATGACAAAGAGGACAAGAACGAAAATCTCACAAAATACCATGACCAGAAGGAATCTTTCAAGAACAAAGGCCAGCGAACTATCTACCTACCTATTTATTTTGCAAGGGTAATTTAATATTAGAAAACCTATTTACTGATTGTATAAGTAAGCTAAAGGAGAAAGACCATAACTTCATTTCACTGAATGTAGCAGACTTTTGATAAAATTTAACACTCATTCCTAGTCAAAAATAAGTAAGTAAAAAAAAAACTTTCATTCTTCAATAGAGCATTTATTAGCATGGAAAAAAAAAAAACACAGATAGCAGATATAATTATAGAACATAAATGTATTTTTCTTACCAGCCAGAAACAATCAAGGATATTGGCTCTTAATGCTTTTGTGCCACAGTTCAAGAGACTTTAGCCAACCCAGTAGGTCAAGTTAAAAGAAACAAGTAGTATAAACTATACCGGGATTCCTGGGTGGCGCAGCAGTTTGGTGCCTGTCTTTGGCCCAGGGCGCGATCCTGGAGACCCGGGATCGAATCCCACGTCGGGCTCCCGGAGCATGGAGCCTGCTTCTCCCTCTGCCTATGTCTCTGCCTCTCTCTCTCTCTCTCTCTGTGTGACTATCATAAATAAATAAAAATTAAAAAAAAAAAAGTATAAACTATACCCTCCACTACTCATAAGGACCTTATCAAACCTTCATCTCTATTTGAAATACTTAGCACAGATAAATGGCTGTCTTGTTTCTCATATGTGCTTTAAAAAATTAGTATCCATACATCAAGTCTTGAGTTCTCAAGTCTTGAAAACCCTACATACAGATTATTTTAATTTTGAATCTATCACATCATGAAGTAACACCCTCATGCTGAATGATAAAGAAGAAAATAATAACATCAAAAAATCTAATTTGGTTGAAATCAGCATCAAATAACAAGACTGATTTATTATCAACTATCACATTTTCTAAAATATTTTTCATATACTGCTATTTTAAGGGGGAAAAAACAACCTTAAGTAATTCCAGCAAAGTAACCAGACTTCCATTTTCTTCAGAAAAGTTAAGTAAGTACATGGTTAGCTGTTAAAATAAAAGTCCTCCCAATAGATGAAGTGGCAAATCATGGGTTGGGGAGAATAAAGCCCAAAGAAAACCTCATTTCTAAAATAGCATTTTTCTATTTCCCTTGCTGCTTCTATTAACAATCATCAAGTAGGCATTCATTTCCACCAGATAAATGACACAATATATATGTATTTCACATGCTTATAAAAAAGAAATTAGGGATCCCTGGGTGGCTCAGCAGTTTAGCGCCTGCCTTCGGCCCAGGGCGTGATCCTGGAGACACGGGATTGAGTCCCATGTCGGGCTCCCTGCATGGAGCCTGCTTCTCCCCCTGCCTGTGTCTCTGCCTCTCTCTCTCTCTCTCTCTGTGTGTGTGTGTGTGTGTGTCTGTGTGTGTGTGTCTCTGATGAATAAATAAAATTAAAAAAAAAAAAAAGAAAAGAAAAGAAAAAGAAATCAAGTTATCACTGTTTCTTTATAAAGGACAACTATCTTTTCATTATTTTATTTTTTTAAAAAAGATATTTATTTATTTAAGAAAGAGAGAGAACGCACACAATCAGGGGAGAAGAGCAGAGAAAGAGGAAGAAGCAGACTCTCTGCTGAACAGGGAGACCAACTCAGTCTAGATCCTAGAACCCCAGGATCATGACCTGAGCCGAAGGCAGATGCTTAACCAAATAAGCCACCCAAGTACCCCATCTTTTCATTACTTTAAAATCAATAAGAAATTCGTTTGCTTTCATTTTATTCATATGCTTCACTTTAGTTTTTTATTGTGTTGAAACTAGTGCATTTGTTAAATTTTGCTGAAAAATATATAATCCCATATTTCTAGAAAAGGCAGAAATGTTAAAAAGTCAAACTTTCAAACTAAGGCTATATGTATTCTAAAAGTAACCATTTTTCTCCTGATATTCTCTTTAATTACTGTAACTATAATGCAGCAAAGTTCCCACATTACAGTTTAGCAAAGTATTTGAGATGAATTTCTAAGCATTCATAACATTCTAAAGGAAATGAAAGTAAGGCCATACTAAACTGATCATTTCATACATATTAAGAATCCTGTATTACACAACTGTAGCAGTCTCCTGTGAACATGAGAATCATATACTTAATGTTAAGTATCACCTCACCATAAAGAATTAGCTATGACACCAAAGACAAATATATATTTCTAAAAACTGACATGATTT